>NC_133292.1:8352873-8653327 GCF_005239225.2 Populus alba
ATAATTTTTTTAAAAAAATCTTAAACTCTTTTCAAGCTCTTAATCACAAGGAGCAGAACGTTGACACTTGCTAGTTAAATTGAGAAATCAACAAGATTTTAATTAACTTTTATCGTAGAGAGTGCAAAGCTCTGATGATGGTTCTGATATTATATAGGTCTTCGAGAGAGCAAATAGGGATTGGAAAACCAACATTTTGATAATAAATACACGCATGCGATCAGGGTTTGAAAGAACTGGATGATTTAATTGTTAAAATTCGGAATACAGTAGTGGGGCATGTGAGGTCTCCTCCTTCTATGCTAAACTCGTTTGACAAGTGTGCAGGGGAAATGAAAAGTGTAAGTAAAAAGCTGATGTGCTTGGATACTACGATGCGTCGGAACTCAAGCTACATGATATTAGAGGCTGCTGAATTTAACGAGAAATTAAGTATTTGACTGTGTGGAAGAAGATGACCCTGGGAACTTGGCTTTCTTTCAAGAAGATGATCCTCCTTAAACTGCACCTCGAGGAGTGATGATTGTGGATGAGCCTGAGGATGAGACATGGTGTCTTAGCTTCCCAGTTGAAGAAGCACTTGAAGGAGGAGGATGGTGCACAGAGCAGATCCCAAGTAGAGAGATATTTGGTGGATAGATGACGATGACGATGACGATGACGATGACGTTTATCAACAAATTGAATCGAGTAATTTATTTATGTCTGCTGTTATTTATGTATTTTTAAATAATGTTCTTGGTCCGTGTTTGATTCGTATTTTTATTATTTTTGTTTTCAATCAATATTTTCCGTCAGAAACAAATAATTTCATTGCTAAAAATTGTGCTTATTATAAGTAATTTTTATTTTTATTTTTTTTAAAAAAAAAAACATGGACGAAAGCATCCACATCCAGAATATATTTTTAATGTATACTCACCAGATATAGATCTACATAGCAATGAGCAGGATGACCGACCCATTAATTTAATCATTTACCCTCCATTTAAAATTCTTGCCCCGTGTGTCCAATACCCTAAAAATAATTTATAGACCCTTGATGTGTTGTAATAAAAAAACACTTTAATTTGTTTCATAGCTATATAATTAATTCAGATTAGGTTATATAATTAATTTGTTTTATAGTTTTATAATTACTTCAGATTAGGTTATATAATAAATTCAGATTAGATTTATTGTTAGATGGACTGTATCATTGATTTTTATCTAAAATAAAAAAAAAACAATAGTTATAACTAATATGTGAACAGCAAATCATCCTATTGTAAAAATTAAAAAGGTTTGATATATAGTTATTGGATCAGTAGTGGAGCTAAGGGGAGGCAAGTATGGGCTTGGGACCTGCAAAACAATTTTTTATTTTGTATTTAAATATGAAATAGTATATGTCTTATTATATTAATTTTAGCTTTTCTTATCATATACTATCAACTCTGTTTTTGATTTGACCTTTTTAACCTAAAAAATCTACTAAATTCATCAAATTGTTTTAAAAAATCAAAACAACTAATTAAAAAGGGATCAATTATGTAAAAAATAATATCAGTAAATAAAAATTCACTCAAATTCAATCTTTGTGATATCTTCCATATCATACAGACGGTTTCTTTAAAGCATACCAAATTAGAATAGCTATTCCTCTTCTGAACGATCCTGTGCTTCCAGACATGTGAGCTCTCTATGCTAGAAAGTTTGTGCAATCAACTCCCTATATGTTAAATGTTTTCTAAGAAAATAAAGTGTATTAATAGGGTGTAAAGTTTTTATTTCTAAAGTGGATTACCCATACCCGAAGCCGGATGTATTTTTTCGGGCCTGCATGCTTTAATGCACGTTGCCCATTGGACATTTTTTATGGGTATTTATTAATTTAGATACGAAACCGTGCCCGCTATGTCTGGCCCAATTACCATTATTGGGCTGCAATATAAAAAAAAAGATGGCTGTGGAATGGGCTTCGACTCACATTATATGCTCCTCTCCATCGGGCACTGATAGGAATGGGTCCAAGAGATAGAGCCCACGAGAAATGAAGTGGTTGTGCCCTGTTCTTTTAAGGCACGTGTTTCACATGTAGTCAGCTAGATATTGATGTTTGTGGGCTTGTAACTCGAAGCTTCTTGGCAAAACGGATCCGAAACAAGAAGGAAAACGGAAGCCCAGAAAACAAGTGACAGGCCGCGGTGAAAGATCGGGGAAGTGGTTGTAGATGAAGAATTATTTTAATGAGTTGTCTGTTTTGGTGTGTTTGGTATTGGGGTTGCTGTTAAAAAAAATAGTTTTATAAAAAGTACTTTTAGTTGAGGTTGGGTTGGAAAAATAGGTGTTTGGTTAAAACTGTGGTTGAAATTGAGGTTGAACAAAAAGTAGTTTAATGTGTTTGGTTAAAAAAATGCTTTTCAAATTGAGGTTATAAAATAATTAATATATATATATATATACTAATATTAATGATTTTTAATTTAAATATTGTAGATTTAACTATTGTTATTACATCATGAAATAAATAATATTAATATCAAATATTTTTTATTATTTCATTAAACTATATGTAATGTCATTACATACGAAATCTATCAAATAAGGACTATATTTTTCATGGTTTCTTAAGCGCGCAACAACAAAAACTAATTTTTTAATTTATGTAGTGTTATTAAATAATAAAGATTGTGATATATTTATTATTGGAATTGCGATCAAATTTCATAAATATTATGTCATCATGCGATATATTTCTAATTTATGTAGTGTTATTAAATAATATTAAATACTAGTTTTTTGAGTAAAACATAATTTTTTTAAAAAAATTACAATTTCATTACGTACAAAAGTCGTACAAAAGTTATTCGACAACTACAGTTTCCATGATTTTTTGAGCGTGCAATAAAATTAGGTAAAATATTATCATAAATAAAATTGAGATTACAGTACGAATAAATTTAATTCATTTTAAACTAATTTTTTTTAAAAAAACAAAAAAATATATTGTTTACGATTAACTGAACTGGTTTTTTGGAGGAAAAAATAAACTTTGCTCATTGATTTTTTTTTTAAAAATAAATAAATAAACTTTTTATACTGATTTAAAAAAAAAAAAACCACTGTTAGAAGAAAACGTCTTCTAACAGGGTGCCATGCTCCACTGTTCAGAAGAAAATGGATGAACAGTGGAGCCATGCTTCACTGTTCATCCATGTTTCCATTTCAAGAAGCAGCCGAAAGCTGCTTCTTGAGACCTGTGGTTGCACCACAGTTAATGGTGGGGTCCACCATTGAAAAATTGTGGTGCAAAGGTTACCAAACAGAAAAAATTGTGGCTGCGGGTGAACCTCACCCGCAGTCACAATACCAAACACCCACTTACTATAATTTTTCTAATTATTTACTTTTGGTCCTCGTTATTTTTTAGTGTTTTTATTTTTATAGTTTATTGAATTTTGCATTTATATCATGGTCATAAATATTTCAACAGGTAAGAGCTAAGTCTCCATAGACGTATCTATGTTTTGTATGTTACTGTTTCTGCATTTTTAGGCGTTTAAGAATTTCATATATATATATATATATAAATGATATTTATCTCTAATTAAATGATATAAAAATAAAATGATAGCTTAACCCTTTCTCTTCACATAAAAATAAAGTTCATTGACTATCTCATAAATTCGTCAAGCTACAAGTTTATAATTTTCATTTTTATTGTATATATATTTTTTATAGTATATTTTTCTATTATATCAATATACTTTTCTCTAAAAATATATTTACTTAATATTTGAGAGTTTCTAAACCTTTGATAGATAATTTTTTACATGTTTTAGTCATTTTAATTTACTAGACACTACATATAAGTTATTAATTATTTTGACCAAAAAGAATTAATAATATTTTATAATCAAGAGATTAATTAATCATTTTACACGTAAACCTTGACCCTGCATTAGTAGTTGAATATTTTGAGAATTCATCACTGGGAAAAGGATAGACCGTCTAGATGATTATATGGTAACATGTTCTAAAAAGCCATTAATTATACGATTATACGTTTCAAGCTTTATTTATTACTGATCACGCACCAACTCCTTTCTTCTCTTCGGGAGAGTTTGATTGATCCACCAACCCCCTCCAAAACTTTGATTAATTCGACGCATAATGCTCCTAAAGCTGCCATCACAATATATATATATAAAATATATATAATCAAACAATAACAAATGCTTACTTCAAATATTGAGAGTTTCACTTTATCAAATATTGAGTTTATTTTTTAAAAATTATTAATTTAAACTTTATGAATTTCATAGCTACTAGAACCTTATATAATTATTAATTTTAAAATTTATAAAATTAATTAAAATATCTATATCAATAATAATAAAAAAAAACTAATGATTGCTTCGCCTACCATATAATACAATATACGAACAGAAAATTTATTGATTTACAACAGGGGAATCTAAAATGTACAGCATGATAAGATGGGTGATGCTTGTCGCAGGGTACCATGCTAAGTATAATAATTTATGCATATTATAGGATATTCACAACACAACATGAGTACATGTCCTAGAAATTTTTTAAGACTTTTTTTCCCGATTCAAGTTAAAAAATAGAGTTTTGTCTAACTCAACAAGAAAGGAATAAGTATTTGTTTAAAATAATAACAAAAAATTATTTTAAAATTAAAAAAAATTAAATTTTTTTTAAAATAAAATTAATTGAAATACCAAACATGACCGAAACCTAAATTATATTATACATGTGCAAGATTTAAAGCAACAAAAGAATATAAAAAATAAAAATAAAAATAAAATGTAAATTATTTATTATCATTTCTAAGATACACTTCATCTAAACTGACGAGAAAAAGATATAAAAAATAAAATCTAATTGCAGTAAAATAAATAAATATATATGTTTGTGTGTGTGTATAGATTTCTAACTTTTCTAAAAACAAAAGGCCATATCCGAAATAAAGAACAAAATAAATGTTCAATAAAATACGTACGTGTCTCCGTGCTTATGCATAATTGCTCAACTGTGCAAAGCTATAAAGAAAACACCATCACCTCTGCTACCATTGAGTTACCCTTTTCCTTTTCTTTTTCCGTTTATTTCTTTTCTTTTCTTTTCTCTGCTGATAACCGGAGACTCCGAATCTAAATCATGGCCACTGATATCCCAACGCTCGAACAAATGTAAGTTTTTTTTTTCTTTTCATCTCTACAATTTGAACGCCTTTTTTCTGTAGACATTGAATTCTATGTTAACAAGGAAATTCCTCGAACCCAATTGGATTACACAAAGAGTTCAGCTACGAATTTTTACCTTTTGTTTCTTTTGAACTGAATTGAGGGAGACTATAAATAAGGACTCTGTTTTTAGTTGAATTGAGAAATCAATTTCGACCCATTAAATGTTTTTTTGCCCTTTTGTTTCTTCCTTGTATTTTATAAGTTACAGAGTGAGACGTAAGGATTGGTGGTGAAAGAATTGAAATTTGGTAATATTTTCATGTGGAGTTATGTGGACATTGGGACAAAAGTTGCTTGCATTGAAAAAAGAAAAGGATGCTGGAATGCACAGTCATTGATTACTCTTCGCGACTTATCGAATTAGTCATTGCCATTTTTATTGTCTATAAATGTAAGCACTTTATTTAAACCGATTTCTTTTATATTTTGATTCTGGTTTTAGGTACATTGATTCTTGCAAGAGGCGTGATATCCTACCTAATACAGAAATTCTATCTGGTTTCTTTAAGGTCAGTGTGGGTTAGAGTTGCACCTTACCTGTGTGTTCAACAAAACCTGAAATAAAATAATATTAATTGATATGTGTTAAATTTGTCATGTTTGATTCAGCACAGTGTTATCTGCGTTAAGTTAGGGATTGGTTTAGTTATTGATGGAAACAAGAAGTTGAACCTGATCATTGTTTTACTGTTCAGGCTGAGGTTAAAAAGTCCTGCAATGAGTTATGCAGTTTGGAGATCATCTTGGACTATCTTGAAGATATTGATGTTCCTCCGCTTCTTGATGTATGTGCAACCATAGAAACCTCCGAGATTGAAGCAGTTGACATACGCAATGGACCATCATGCTCTTTGAATGGAGAATGTGCTTTATCTTTGATGCGTGCTTTCAATCAAAAGCTTCGAGCAGTTGATCTTCAGGATTCACCCTTTGGAAAGGACTTCTTGCGGTATATAGTTATGCTTATTTTTATTATTTGTGTTATGGTTTTGATGAGTAAAAACTAGTTCTTTGATAACACACCGAAGGGACACCATCTGTTTGCAATGATCAGGAAAGCCACATCAATATAATGAATAAAAAAACTCTAAAATGCCCTCATTTACCAAAAAAAGAAAAAAAGAAAATCCCTGCATACCAGAAATGCGAAGTCTGTAGCCGCTGAAGGTTTTAAAGCAGCCAGAAGTTGAGAGAAAGGCCTGGATAAGAACAGATCCTTCCTTAATCCCTACCATCACCTCGGAATCTAACCAAATATTCTCTTGTTAGAATAGTCTCGAGTCCTGAATTCTTTCTCTTAAACGAGCTGGGAATTTCACTATAATTTTGCAGATACGATTTATTTTTTATCACTAACTTCAGTTTCATACCTAGGGAGCTCTCGCAGAGAGGTTTGGCATGCCAAATTTTGAATTTGAGGTCTTCTCATTTCCGGAAGCTGAACATGGCAGGGAAATTCATGCAAATACATACTCTCAACCTTGATTTTAGTACTTCACTAACAAGCTTCCTGGAGGATTGTTTTACTTGCATGCCCAATCTAATTTGCCTCTCAATGTGTGAGACAAGAGTTGCAAATCTATGGACAACTATTTCAGCACTTTCTAAACTCTCTTGTTTGGTAGAACTTCGGTTTCAGAAGTGGCTATGCTGCAATGGCAGTGCCTCACCGTCAGCATCTTCAGGTGGAAATTTGGAGGACCAACCTGATGTTGGTCTGCCAATCAGCTGTACTGACATTGGAGAACAGTTGACTGATACTGAGGAAGAAACATATCTTAACCCAGGCACAGACGAGGAATTTGGGAATTTGTTTTCATTCAATAATATAGCTATAAATCAACCAGTTCAAAGTATGATGGAGGATTCATCTGATGACAGTGAAGTAGATTTTTCAAGTAATTGGCGGGAATTTGATTATACGGATCTGTTGGCCAATTTATCTTCGGGTTGGAACAGGCAGGTCAATCTGCAAAATGAGGTAATCCACATGTGCACTTTCCTTAGGTACTGGTCTCTAGTAATTTCAGCTGGAGGAGGCAGATGCATCTCATCGCTTAAGAAAGTGGTGTCTTTTTGTTCATTTTCAATTGATGGCATTCAGAACGAGTCATTTGAATTACAAATGAATTCCTATTTAGGAAGTCTAGCAAAGTATGATTGTTGTATCTTTTCACCTGTAATTCTTTTTAATTTTTGGCATTTCTCCTGGTCACATTTGACTGTAAAGGTTTCATGGATCATATATCTTGTTTTTCTTGTCCTTTTCTTTTTAAAGGGGAAAGGGTCTGGTCATTTATGCTTATATGTGCAGACTTCCTGCAGTGCATGATCCCACCTTCCTTTATAATGCTGGATTATTAAATGTCTACTATAGATTGAATTTATACTATTTTCTTGTGTCCATCCAACTCTCTTCTTTTTAAAATCCTCAATAATCAAATTTCAAATTTACTTTGGTAGGTTTCATCTGGTGCATCACTGAATCAAAAAGAAGAGTCCCTTACTGGCTCGTTTGGGAGACATATTGCAGATGTTCCTTTGAAGTATACCCCTCGACATGCCTCACCAATATGCTTTGAGAAACATTATAGAGAGTACATGATAGCTTCATTACCCCATTTGAAAGTTTTGGACAACTTACCTGTCAGAAAGATTGACAGAGAAAGGGCTGCTGTTACATTTTCACAATACTTTGAGTACTTACCATACAATCGGAAGCATAAAGAGAGTGTTGTTAGTATCTTGCATAAGCGTGAAATAAAAGAAACTCGTTCTCATATACAGTCAAAAAATCAAAAGCTTTCTTATTCTTATGGAAACTCACAATACTTTTATACCCGGTCTCTTTGTGCTGCCAAGGTGGGATCTTCTGCCTGGCCGTTCTTGCATTCACTTTCTGTATCAGGCTGTGATTTGGGTGATGGAAGTAGGAGCTTTCGCCCCAGACAATTTGAGTACCATCCGTCTCTTTCTAGTCTAATGGTGTTTGGAACTCTAGATGGTGAAGTTGTTGTGGTCAACCATGAGAATGGGAAAGTGGTTAGGTATGTTCCATCACTTGGTGCCATGAACAGTGTGTTGGGACTCTGCTGGCTCAAAAAGTATCCATCCAAGGTATCTCATACTGCATTGAGTGCGGTGAATATGTACAGTGTCTTATCATTCCGTGATGCTTATCGTTTGTAATTAGAAATAAGTTTGGTAATTGTATATGGCTAACTGGTTTCAGAAATGGTTAATAGTTAATTTAAAGCATTATCCATTTTGAAATGAAGTTAATTTGATCTGTACTTCTAGAGCATTCAGTTGAGTTTTTTGAGGTGATTTGCACAGTGTGATGTTCATGCATGTCAACTTAGGAACATCAAATTCTAAAACAATGTGCATGCGGCTTCACAAGACCAAACTACTTCTTAGAGATAGCAGTTTACCGTGATAATGAAATTACTTTTGGCAACATGATCATTTAATGTTCTCTATCTATCAACATTTTGTTAGCGCGTTTGATCATGTGCTTATCAAGTTCCTAATCATATGCCCCCTTCTGATTCTGTTTTGGTTCCTCTCCTTTTAAATGTCAGCTCATAGCAGGTTCAGATAATGGTTCGCTAAAATTGTATGACATTGAACACCTGCCCCCTACAGTTACAGGCATGTATTTAGGTGCTGGTTCAATCACCTTTGATGACTTTGACCAATTGACATCTGTTCACATTAACTCCACCGACGAACTATTTCTTGCAAGCGGATACTCAAAAAATGTTGCTTTGTATGACATCAGCTGTGGAAGGCGCATACAGGTGTTCACTGATATGCACAGAGAGCATATCAATGTTGTCAAGTTCTCAAACCATTCCCCATCAATTTTTGCAACTTCTTCATTTGATCAGGATGTCAAACTGTGGGACTTGAGACTGAAACCAATACGACCTTGCTACACTAATTCAAGCTCTAGAGGAAATGTGATGGTGTGCTTTTCTCCTGATGATCACTATCTTCTTGCATCTGCTGTTGATAATGAGGTATTATTTGAATTAATTTGCTGCATTTTGAGTGGTCTCGATGCATTTCCATCGAGTTGAATGTTAAACTAGGGCCCCATCAATTGTTTTCCCTTGTGCAGAATCTACCCTTAATGAAACTGAGTGATGGCGTACATACAAATTAAAATTTTTCTCCACAACGCCATTTGCTAAAGCCTCTCTTTCTTGTAATGCTAGCCCATGTTTTTTGGTGATCAACATTTGGGTTGAGCCCTAATTACCTGGGGATCTAATTAGTGCTTACTGCCTATGATGACATGACTTGTCTATTATACTATGTTTGATATAAGAGGAGTAGAATTTATTTATTAGGGCGCAGATGTGATTCATCGGGGTTTCAAACTTATGGACATGTTTCTTTTATTTCAAGCAATTCTAACAGCTAACTTCTTGGTGCTTAATTCATTCTCCTTTTGCATTTTGGGCTTGGTGACTAGCTAAATATTCATTTCCCCTCCAATTATAACTCGTGCATTGACTTTATTATTATTATTAATTTTTTCTTCTGATATTTAATAGAATTCTGGTCACTCCTTTTAAGGAAATTAGTGGAGTCTTGAGATTAACAAGTAGAAATGTATCAGGTTCGACAACTTTTGGCTGTTGATGGAAGGCTTCACTTGAGTTTTGACATAGAGCCTACAAGAAGTTCACAGAATTACACCCGTTCCTACTACATGAATGGAAGGGATTATATTATAAGTGGGAGTTGTGATGAACATGTGGTCCGTGTTTGCTGTGCTCAAACTGGAAGGCGTCTGAGAGACATATCCTTGGAGGTACATCCATATTTTCATTTAATGCTTTATATTAAACTCTTAAATGTTAAAAACAGTTTTTGATTGGGATGTGGAAGCATATATAATGACAGAAATGCTATGGAGTTATTGATATCGGAGTGTACATGCCAAGGGAGGGTCGCATTTTCCTGGAACTTGTAAAATGAGCTTCTGTTGTTTTCTTGCAGGGGAAAGGCTCAGGGACTTCAATGTATGTGCAGTCTTTGAGGGGTGATCCTTTTAGGGTGAGTTTACTTTTGCTACTAATTCTTAACTTGATTTTGGTTATTGAATTGTAGATTTGATTTTTTTCTTTTCCATAGCCCTTTCAGTTTTTGGATTTTAAGCAAAATATTGTTGTGGGAATTTTACCTCATTAAACATCTATGTTCTTTTTTATTTAGTATTATTTTACTTGTTGCTGAAACTTCTTTTTTAGCTGCCAATTTTTACTTTCTCTGCTTGGTCTCTCTACCCCACTCTTCTACTTGGCATATTGTTAATCTACTAAGCTGAGGCTTGTGCATTGTGGAATTATTAAGTGAATCTCAAATGTGTTTTTTACGCCCTTGTACACAGGATTTCAACATGAGTATACTGGCAGCTCATATGCGTCCAAACTCGAAGTATGAAATTGTTAAGGTATGATCATTCCTTGTTCTTCATTCTTTGTAATTTGAAGTTTAATTTGTTGCCTGTTTCCCTTTTCCTTTTAAGATTTTATAATTTTAAGGTAAAATTTGCAGGTCAATTTGCTAGCATCTTGTGACAATGCCAAAGGATACTCTAAAAGCCAGGATTCCTGCCCTTCCAATAGCATGGGAGGTTGATGTGTGTGTATGTATATATTTTTTTTTTCCGGCACACAGAAAATGTACACCTTTCATATTCTTTCCATGATTGAAAATGTATATCTGTATCTTTTCTTAGCGTAAACAATTCTAGCATGAATAGTCGAGGTTATGATTTTTAACAAAAGAACCCAACCCAAGGCACTATAGTGTTTGTGATTTTGATTTGAGCATTTGGGATCTCAGCATCTTAATTGTTTCTTACACAAATATAAAAAAAACTGGAAGTATTTTGATGTTAGAAAATGGAGTAAACTAGAGCTCGGCTGCTTGCGGGCAGCCGAATAAGAAATTCTTTTCACCGCAGAAAAATAAATGTGTAAGCATAGTCAATGCATGTATTATTCTACTAAAATAAAATAAGAATTATATCAGTTAATAAATGTAAAAAATAGTTGTCAAATTTATTCTAAGATTCAATCATAAAACTGGGAGATGTAGATTTATTTAATTTTTTTACTTTATTATATGACAATTGAATAGTGAATGATTTCTAATGAAAGGCCATCTTGGATATGTCTATTTAATTATACTAATTAATAAACATTAAGAAAAAAATGAAGGACCGTGGAAAAAGCATTTAATAATATTAAAGAATTTATTACAACCTTATTTGAAAATAAATTTGAAACCGAAAAGCATTCAATGAAATAATATCCCAAATACTATTATAATTATTATTTTAATGGATCCTATATAAATTCTTTTTTAAAAAAACTTTCACCCTCACACGCCAAAAAAACTCTCTTACGGCAGCATAAAACCATTAATTTAACTGAAGGAATCCGGACAGCTCGACAATATAAAGATTTAGATAGAAGGATCATATTACTGATCTTGGGCTGACAAACAACTTAGTGACAAGGAATATTTGAAGCTTTTGCTCATCGTTCAATGAGCAAAGGCATCAACACAAGAGATGCTATGTATACACTGTACGTAGGATGGGAGCCAGCACATCAAGGAGAGTTTAGATGCTAAATTTTATATTAAAACATTTTTAACATAAAGTATATATGCTCTACCATATAGCAAGACAAAAGTTACTTTCGATTGCAGTATTCCTTCACAATGCAATCCACTATTCATGATGAGGTGCCGAAAAGTACAGTGAAATTTTCAATTTTTACATGCAAACTAAAACATCTACTACTTTACTATGATGAAAGTTACTGTGCAGCAAGACATGAATTAATGTGGATTGCACCGCTCCCTTGCACTGCAATCCACACTGTTCATCTTGGTATGAAAAAGTTTGATGTGATCATTGAAGTTTTCATGTTTTACATGTTTAATCCTTGTGGTTTTTTATTTCAAAGTTTAAGTTCTCTTCACGTGTTCTATCTTGGATCTTGAGAGAGCGAAGATAAAAATTCGTTGGAAAAGGGAGAAAAAAGAGCTAATAGGTTCATCTTGATATGATGGATTCGTCCTGAATGGAGGTGGCTTTCTCTGTGACCAAGAATGTAAACAAGACTGTTAAGGGTTTTGTTTTTTTAAAAAAATAATTAGATGGTGTTTTTTTGTGAAATTTTTGAAGTATTTGCATATAAAAACAAGTTTAAATTTTCGTTACAAGGGTTCAAAAACTTAATTTGCTCTCTGTAGCGGGTGGAAAAAATTATAATAAATAATCGAGATTATAAATGAGTTAGGGTTTACTCATCCCGACTAATCTAGGATCTAGAACAATCCCAGTTGCATTTTTTTTTTTTGAAGTATCTGGCTAGCATAGTTTGAAATCAAGAATAATCTTTTAACTCAATCTACCTGGATTTAATTTTGTAAAAACACAATCTTTTTTTAAATTGTTGATTTTTTTTCTTTCAAAAAGGTATTGTATTGGTTTTTTTAGAGTTCATTGTATCAATTCGTCACCCGAAACTTGCCCTTTATCACCCCTTTACAACTATACAAATAATATCAATGAATGTGAATCCCATTTGGGATGAACAACATTACTAATTAAAAAATGCATCGGACTTAAATTTTTTATGTTTTCAGCCATGGGTCATAAAACTGGGAAATAAAAGGCTCAACCACCCAGATGCTATGAACCTCGACATCGTCTGTGCCCTGATGCTTACGTTGTATGATTTAGGTTGGTGAAACAAACACCTAGTTATGGCGCTGAGTACTCGTGGGCACAAAAGGACAAAGGAAAAGGAAAGCAGCAGTGAAATCCCTTCACAAAAGGACAAGGCTGCTAGCTGAAACCGCGAAACAGATGGTCTGTACATGCATGGCTGTATCCATCGCTCCCTCATAAAGTGCCAAGCAAAGCTCCAGCTGTTCAATCTATTGCCCACACCCGTACGTACCCCTATCTTTATTAACAGCTTTGCTGCTATAAATTCCCACGTAATCTCTCACTGTTCTCTCCACTTCACTCCCCTCTCCAGATACTTCCATTATCGATTATCCTTGCTTGAGGCAAAACAAACGATGAAGAAGCTCTTCTTTGCTACTTTGCTGCTGTGTTCACTCCTCTTCAGCTCGTCTTTCTTGGAACCTGTCATGGCCAAGTCATGTAAGGGCTTCGTTTATTTGAAGTTGAGATGTTATTGTAGTGTTTGTTAGACCCTCAAAAGCACAGAGAGTAGACTCCATCCCATGCATTTTGTGTTAATTATTTAGTAATTTTCTGGATATAAACTGATGTTGGCGATGTCTATATATTGGTGTAGCTTTCTGTGCCAAGAAGTGCGATACGAGGTGCGCAAACGCTGGCATACAGGATAGGTGCTTGAAGTACTGTGGAATATGCTGCGAACAGTGCAAGTGTGTGCCCTCTGGAACTTATGGGAACAAGCATGAGTGCCCTTGTTACAGGGACAAGAGGAACTCCAAGGGCAAGCCCAAGTGTCCTTAAATCAACCTCTTAGACAGTCAAGATGTGCATGTGTTGAGAAAGATATCATGTATATGAGAGCTAGCAGTACTGTAACAGTTCTCGAGACTCGAATCATTAGAAATGATATATAAGAGGACGCTTCTTCTTCTTCTTCTTCTTCGCATTACTTATGGGGTTTGATTAGCATGGGTGTGATCGTGTGATGAAGAACAGTGAATTAATGTTGGGATTTGTATGAAATAATATCTTTCTTTGCATCGTACATCATATATTTTGTGGTTAATAACTTAATATATATATGTGTGTGTGTGGTCTTTTATATGTTCAGCTTTTAATTGCTATGATTAATTAAACTGGTATCAGAATCCCTCTACATTTCAAGATTCTCGTTTTTTTCTCTTCTTATAATTAATTAAATCAATTAAATTTCCTTTTCTTTTTACCAGTCTTCGCAATCACGCTTCATGTTTTTTTTTTTTTTTATCGGAGAATATAAGCTTATACGTATAATAATAGCAATACTAATAATATTTTAAGTAAAAGGTTTTTATTATTATTTTTTATAATCTCATACAGTATATATATTAAGTTGCACCTTCCAACTCAATTAATACTCTAACTAGATTAAAATAGTGGATGATGAATGTAGAATCTTTTTTAGTATAACGAATCAATGCTAATTATTCAGAGCATGCTTGGTGTATGGTATTGTTTTTTAAAATAAATTTTTTAAAAAAATAAATTGAAATAGTTTTTTTTGTTTTTTAAAATTTATTTTTGATATTATCATATAAAAAAATTAATTTTTTTTATAAATATTTTTAAAACATAAAAATAAAGTGAATCTCATTCTATATAACTAAATCAATATATATAAATTGTTAATATATGGACATGGCAGGTTAGTAGAGTGGTAGGGGTTGATTTGTTGATTGCCGATTGGCTAAAACAAAGACACCGACAGATTTATGTATACCAAGAAGGTACTGACTGTACTGTACTCTAGTAGTTGGGTCCTTGCTGGACATGCCCTTCGTACACAAATCCCATTAATAAATAAATAAATAAACATTATAGAAAAGCTAAGCTTTCAGATCAGCCCAAAATTCTAAAATAGAGGCTATTATGTGGGTTCTGAACTTGTTAAATGGATCTCACCTTGACGTGAAGGACCCGGCCCAAGCCCAACACTCGATCAAAACGGTATGCATTAAGCCATTTTCTTGCCGAAGTGCAGCTGTCCAAGCAAAAAAGCTCACTTGCATTTCTCTTAATTTCCCATTTTTTAAAATTCATTTCGTGCAAGCGAGAGAGATCTCCCGAAATCATCCAACAATGGCAAACCCTAACGTTCAAGAGATTATAGAGAACCAAGTACTTACTGTAGCGAAGGCAGTGGAAGACAAGATCGACGAAGAGATCGCAGCCTTAGATCGTCTCGATCTCGACGATATAGAGGTATTGAGGGAGAGACGCTTGCAACAAATGAAGAAAATGGCGGAGAAGCGTAGCCGTTGGATCTCTTTAGGTCATAGCGAGTACACCGAGATTCCATCAGAGAAGGATTTCTTCTCTGCTGTCAAAGCTAGTGATCGTGTCGTTTGTCATTTCTATCGCGATAATTGGCCTTGCAAGGTAATACTGGAAATCATTATCACTTTCATTTATATAGTTAAAGAAATTTTTTATTTATTGATGTTTTATTGTTTTAAGGAATTTCATTGTTCTTGTTGGAATTAAAATCTTGGAATTTTGAGTTTTGTAGGTTCTATTTAGCAAGTCTTGCAACTTTTTTTTTATGGGAGTGGATGTTCAGGGTTTTGCTAGTCTTTGTTTCTTGACATGGGCTGCGAAGGGCAATTTATAAATAGGATTGTTCTTAATCAAAGTTAGAGGTTCCCTGATGCAAAACTATTATCTGTTGTGTTTTATATACTGATTCAAATGCTTATGCAGTTAGTTCTCATTTAAATAGCAACATAATACCGTTGCTTAATTGCTTGATCTTGCCAACATTGTAGAGATAATTATGCTAAAGAACTCCTAACTACTTTCTAGCTATTCGGCATGTGATGAGCTACTTTGTGTGTGAAAGTGATATTAGTATTGCCTTTACATAAACTGGGAAAAGGGGAGATTTAGGAGAAGTTCTTACGCTTACAGTTCCTTTGCAGGTGATGGACAAGCACATGGGTATACTGGCAAAGCAACATATAGAGACACGTTTTGTGAAGATTAATGCTGAGAAAAGTCCATTTTTGGCTGAGAAACTCAAGATTCTTGTTCTTCCAACACTTGCACTTATAAAGAATGCCAAAGTAGATGATTATGTGGTATGTTATTTATATATATAGCTATGTGTTGTTGACTAAATTCACTCCTTTTTTCTGGTGCTTTAAAATTTAGACTGCCATGTTTTTATTGTCCAGGTGGGATTTGATGAGCTTGGAGGGACAGATGAGTTTAACACAGAGGATTTGGAGGAGAGATTGGCTAAAGCTCAAGTAATCTTTTTCGAGGGTGAATCATCTCTAAATTCATCTAAATCAAGTGCACAAACCAGGAGGAGCGTGCGACAAAGCGAGAGCCATGACTCTTCAGATTCAGATTAAGTCATAGTAACCTCATTTTGGTACAAGGAGATTTTAATCCTAGTCTCGTAGAGCATGTGTGTTCCAATCTGCAAATTGAGCCACAGCTCATTTGACTGCCATAGCTGTGTTGTTCTGTTTGTAGAAAGCAGATCGAATATTCTATCCTTAAGCTTTATGCTGTACAAGTCTATGAGTTTCAGCTGCTATATTGGGGTGGCATTGTCATTTGATTCTTGTATTTGATATAAACCTTATCGATTATTCCATATTTTGAGATCCATGTTGTCATGGGGCGTCGTCCGGTGGATGGGATTATGGCGCTGTCAACTCTTGTGCTATTTGTTGTATTGGCTGAATTTCTGGAACAGCTTCCAGATGAAATTCACCGAAGCATTAATATTATGTATGATATTTTGCTTTGATGCTCCTATTTGCAAGATGCAATGTATTCATTGATGATGTAGGCAAGCAGAGCACGTTTTTTCCAGTGGGTCTGTAGCCCAGTATTAAAAGCTCACAGCAAGCCCAGTAATTGTAGGTCAAAAGGCCAGCTCAAAGTCCTTCATTTCCCGCTATCTGCAATTACGCTACTATCAAAACTCGAAACGTCATCACTGTCCCCTCCACTCCATTAAGCACGTCTCTCTCGTTCTGTTTCTTGAAACTTGGATATCCCTCCGATTTTGTCACTGTACTACTGTAGGGTTTTTATTAAATTCCTCTTTGAAACTTCCAATTTTGTCACTGTAGTTGCTAGTTAATTTCTTCTATTTAAAATCTAGCTATTTCTTGGTGATCATTTCTCTTGTTCAGATTTTGTTGTTACCTCTTGAAAGTGTTTTTTGTTATTGAATCTTCAGACCGGCTAGAAATTTTCAGAACGCAATTATTATGATAATCGAAACCAGTGTTTTATTCTCTTACTCGCTGTTACAAGCTCATTCTCCACTTTCGTGGTGCTGTCATCATTAAAATTAATTAAATGATATTAAGATGATATGTAGGAATTAGAATGATATATCTTATTGTTTTAGGTTCTTCTGGTGATTTTACATTTCTTTTTAATCTTAACCATAAAGAGTTGTTCCACAAGTTACCTTCGCATTTGTAATATCAAACGCTGAAGAACATTAATTCAGTCTATTTATTTGTTTTAACTAGTAATGCAAGCTGGTTGGATGCTTTATTCTTTTTCCATCACAACACCTAGACTTCAGCTAAATATGACTGTGTAGGTGGGAGCAAAACCCTGCGCTTTTCACTGATATCAAGTTGAATTATTGATTACCTATATACACGACTACGCATATCTTTTTCCTCCTTCCTTTCAAATAAAGTAGAGAACCGTGTTGAATGCAAGTGATCCTTGCATTAAATGCTTCATAGACAGAATAGAAACATCTTTGTATCATCTGAGAATGGTGCTACATGAATTATTTGTGAAAATGGTGTCAGCCAACTTGAACTGATAATGAAATTTCAATGTTGGCTGTTGTCCCCCGGAAACAATGATCGTGAAACAGAAAAAAGAAAAGACAAGGTTCCTCTATTATTGTTTACTTTCATTAGACAATGGCTGCGAAAGCAAAAATATAAGATGTCCCTTTCTGTATTCTTTTGCTAGCATCATTTTTCTTGCCTTGATTGCATACAAGATTTACTTTGCGATTTGTGTCCCCCCATTTTATCCATTTTGCCGAGTAATCTTTTAGTTTTATTATTATGCAGGCTTGCCGAGTTGAAATTGCTGGGCGAGTCCAGAGCTCTTTCTTCGGTGTAGGAAACAGAAACATGGAGATTTATTCTGAGAGTTAAAGTGATGAGAGTGGAAAATGGGATGAGCACTGGTGGGGGAGGCGGCGGTGATGCAGTGTAAAGTGCACAAGAACCGCGTAACTAAAGAAATCACGACCATCTGGATCACTTTTAGTGAAAAAAATCTACATGCCAACAAATGCTATGGAGCTGGAACTTTTGCATCCTAGGGTCCAGTACATATTCCACTTAGCTGCCTGGTTGACCAATGCTTTCTCATCTAATTGTCATTTTGATCTATATAAATGGCTATGTAGGCTACACGTATGATGCATTTTGTTGATGCTTGACTTGTTTCTGGGATTTCTTTGAAGCAATGAAATCATGTCATCTCTGTGCGATGTATTGGTATCTAAAAATTATTATAAAAAGCCTTCTGTCTCTATAAACCGTGGGACTTTTTGCAGCTTAATCAAACAAGATTGAACTTGGTACCTGACGACAAGGCTATAGCTTTTTAATTCAGAAAAAACCTGATACTCAAAATGAGTCATCTTATGGATTAAAAATGTATGAAGTTGCTACCTGAGTCAGCTGCCTTATCCATATATGCGCTCCTCCCTTCCCTACCTGCAAGACTGCATGTGCGCGTTTAGTTATTCTTGCGGGAGAAAAAAAAAGTTTAGGTTTTTACGAAAACCTTATTTTGAGAAATTATCAAACTTTCAATCTCAATAAAAGCAGAACATAAAATGTTGTAGAAGACCTGGACATGTGGCTATGTCATTTGATTTTTTTTTTTCTTGCTTGATATAAATCCTAAGATGACCCCTTTTCAGCATAATTATAGGAGGGAAAGATTAACAAGACCCTTCCCGCCTTTATCTCCCGCCAGCCACATGCAGGGGCGCTGATACCAAAATCGTCCTTAACTCCACTTTCTTAAATACGTCTTCTGTCTCTCTTTGAGACTTTCTATCTAATTTAGTCACCAGGTATTTCTTCTCTCTTTACTTCACTCTTACAGGAATTGCCATGGCTATTCTAGATTCTTACTGTTATTGCTTAGACCAGAACAACACTTGTGCATGTGTGTGTGTGTGTGTGTTAGAACACAAGTCCTGCATTTTTCATGTGTGTGTGTGTGTGTGTAATTAGACAGAAAGGCAGGGGTGAAAGGCAATAACAAATTCTCTGCTCAATAACCAGAGGTGTAAAAAATCACAGCTTGTAACAAGTGAAAAGAAATTTTGATTTCTCCCCTCCACATTTACTGGTAAATGATCTACTTACGATCATTCCTTGGATATTCTCACACCTGCAACAACGTTTGAAAAAAATAGCAATACTAACAGCACTAGCTAAAAACATAAATGAAAGTAAAAACGCACAGGTTTCTCCTTTGTGCACGTGTGTGGTGATAAACGGACGGAAAAAGAACAGGACAAGATAATATGCTGAAAAAATATAAGGTATTCTATTACAGGTAAGGAAACTATCTATCCCCAGGAGCTCAATTGGCCTATTCTTGCATCTCACTTTCAGCCTCTTCATGTTGAAAAACAAACTTTGAATATTTACAATCCGAAGCATCTGAAAGAAAGCACCTTCAAGCAACTTGCTCATCTTCACAGGGATCATTTTCTTCATGGCTTGTCAAGGATAAAAGTTCCATCAGCTCCATTCGGTGCTCAAGACCTCGAAGGTAGTGCCCCAAAAGCATACACCTTGAAGAATAAAAGACAACGGATGTAATAGTGTATTAAAATCTGTTGCCAGGGGGGAAAATGCAAGCATCGATGAAAAAAGAGTTCAATGAGAAAGCCTAACCAGAAAAGTAGACGCGCCAGATAGTCCCTAGTCAATGAAATGAGGGGCTGGAAATGAAGTGAGGTGTTCTCCACGAGTTCAGCACAATCACCTCCAATATTTAGTGATCCAGTTGATGTGTTATCTGATTGCGGAGGAGTCTTGGAATGCATCTTAGGAGAAAGGGTTGCAAGAAGGCCATGGACCACAGAATGGATGGTTTCTTTTAATTCAGGGGATGTGGGTTCTGATAACTCAGCAACCTGTTCATGTTACAACCATATATATTAGCTGCATATCTAAAATAAGCCAAGCAGTTCATTGCCTGAGCTGGTCTCATATTATATATAACTAAAGAACTCGGCTAAACACAAGCAGAAAGAACAACTGTGCTCCAGTGCTTATGAAAGAAAAAAAAAATTCACAGTAACGTTGTTCTCAAAGCAGATTCATATGAACACTTTGAAAACATAAATACTGGTGTAGGAACATGTAGCTACAGTTAAGATAGCACTAGTAGGGACATAGTTAAACCAAAAGCTGTAAATCGTCACTTTACACACACACACACACACACACACACACCAAACATAATTAGAGTTAAAAGTGGGGTTATGAACATTAAAATTAGTGTAAGGAATTGCAGGATCAGAGAGATATTTGTGGCTTTAAAATCTATGGGCAACATTATGTCTAATGTAAAACAACTTACCAATCACTGGGGGGAAGAACCAAAAAATAAAAAATCATTGCACGTCCAATTCTCAGAAACAGATCTGACATCGAGAAAATAAAACTGGATACTAGACAATAAAAATAGCTTTACACTTGGTACAGTTGCAAAAGAAGATGGAAAAGAAGAAAGAATGACATCGAATATTAAAACTGCTAACTATTGGAACGGTTATCAAAGAAAACTTTCTTAAGCTTATTCTGATGAAAAAGCAGGATCATCAAGAAATTTTACATATCAGAAAGGATTATCATATAGAATCACCACTTTCATGTGCTGAGCCATTAGCAAGTTTTTTCAAACATTATAAACAACAGCAAGACCTCACTAGTACTTTACTAAGAGCATTAAACCCTGTAAACAACCAGTTTGATACGAAGCATGCAACCACTGCATCTGATAGTGGAGATCATCTTATGTGAAGCATACAGCATCTGATAGTGGAGATCATTTCATGTAAAGCATACAGAGATTAGAAATATTAGGCAAACTTCTAAAGAAGATATTCTGCAGGAAAATAAGCTTAGAGATAATTATTACCTTCTCTGGTTGTAGTGACCTTAAGTAGTCCAGTAAATCATTCATTTCTTCACCAACAAATTGTTGCATTTGAAGAGCCGCACTTTTCCTCTTAACGTCATGTAGTTCCTTTAACAGGCAAGAAAAGGTAAGGATGCATCCTGAATAAAACATATGGATAAAGCAGCAAAGAAAAACAATTTTCTGTTTTTGGTTTTATGGTCAGGTGGGTATTATTGAGCCAGTTTCCATGCACCAAGACCACCTATCTGGCATGGATATTCTAATTCCTAGCAAAAGAGAGTGAGAATTTAAACATGCTGAGCATGTGTCTGAAAATTAACAAATTAAAGGTAGAACACCGGACAGGAGGTTGAGATGAGAAAAATAAGTTATTAAATGGGGAAAAAACAAAAAAGTAATACATGCAAACACTCAAATGTTTCTAATAGCATTCAGTCACATCGATCAAACTCTCATAATAACCATGGAGTATTGCCACCAAAGACATTTAACTCCGGAGTCAGAAATTTAATCACTTTCTCTCACCTATGTGGACATGGTGGCAAAGAAGATACTTTACATGATTATCAAAAAGTACAGGACTACAGAAAACTACTATCATTGGAAATGGAACATCTCCCCTCCTAAATTACAGCACATCTCTTCTTGAAATGGGAAAGATGTGTATAGAAAGACATGTACGGCTTCAGGATACTTTAGAAAAAGGAAATGCAAATTTTCATATGTGTGTGATATTTACATAATCAACTAGATTACATGCAAGCCTCATAAGAATTAAAACAGCATGAATGCAGTCAAAAACCTAACAAAAGGTGTTCTCATAAGGAATCCTAAGCACCAAAACCCATGATACTCACAAGAATGCAGATAAACTCGCATCTGATTAGCTTTAAAACTGACTCATATAATTCCACTCAGCAAAGCTTTCCATCTCAACTCAACAAAGCTTTTCGTTTCAACAGTCTGAGGATTCCTATGAAAACACCCTCCCATTCCATAAGGCTGCATCCTTTGTGACGCCTCTATTGGACATCCGAGTAAGTCATATTCTGCTACCATGCTACCATGCTACCAACAAACTAGCATCCAGGTCCGTGTGGGACATTCTTAACAATTATTTATCATCTCAAAATTATAAAGAAAATAAACTACGACTTGTCTGCGTTCCAAGGGAGTTCTAGAATGCTATTGCATACCTTCGTAACAGAAGATAAACAAGATTGCAGACGAAGAATATATTGCTGAGCTTCAGGGGATACTTCACCAAGGCCTTGGAGATCAATGATATTGGATGGGTCTTCCATGGTTTTTTCAAATTCAGTATCCTTTCCAAAACTTTGATTTGCTTTTTCACTTTCTAGCGCTGTCCTTTGAAGTTCATTTCTTGAATTTTCTTGCGCTTGCTTTTCAGGATCTTTTTCGTGTATATCAAGGTTTCTTTCAAGGCAAAGCCTGTACTCAGCATTCCGCAGCGTATACCTGCAATTCAAGGAGAAAAACAATTCATGAATATCTACTGTGTTACATAACACTGATTGTAAAAAAAGAATAAACTAAAGGCAGGCTTCTCAAAACATCATGTGTTGCATAAAGTGTTCAAACAACTAACCATGCAAGAATCAATTGCACAAATAACTTCTTTTCCCTTACGATCATGTGATATTAAATGGGCCTAGACAAATAACAACCTTCCTATATAAGCTACATAACAAAAACAATGAATTGAAAAACAATTACCAAAATGATATCAACTCTTTCTGACATCAGAGAATAGAAATATTTAGTAGTATAACAAAACTGATCATACCCTGTCATCATTGAAGAGATCAATAACTTTGAGAGAGATTCCCACCAAGCCTCGATAAACACTTGAAACCGGTCTGATGGAAGTAAGCCCAACATGCCTGAGATGGTCCTCTTCATAGCATCCAATGTTGTAGGTGAAACGTCTTTCTGGATAAGGCTCACATCTAGTGGCTCTATCTCCTGTATCAAATCTGAGAGAACTGATTTCTGCAAGAATATACACTCTTAATCACTACGGATATCATATGACCCTTCAAGAATTAAATTGAACAATTAATCAAATACCAACTACAAACAATCTTGAACTCAACATGCAAATTTGATTTTCCCGTTGCTTGTTATCGTCTACATGCAAAACTACCACAACTTGGTAGTAAAACAAAGTGATCAATAAATTGACCAATCATGAAACAGTTGTTGCATAGAGCGTAGCAAACAAAAACACAAACCAAATGCAAACTTCGTCACATGGAAGAGAAACAGATGTAATTTATAGACCCAGCTCATATTGCAAAATGAAAACAAACCAGTTTATCATTGAAAATTTACGATGTACACTCTCATTCCACAAAAAACAGCTTTCATCTGACGAATTATCTATAGCAGTTCTTACTTGTTCTCCCTGCCCTAACATTTTGCCAAAATTCAATACCAGCATCTAACATACTGCCTAAATTTAAGCAAGCGCGCCATATTTACATCCCAAATCATATCACAATCCATTTGTTTCATAATTTCATTCATTAAAGCACTCATAAATTCAAACAAAGCCAATAGTATCAAATTCAGTAGTTTCGCCTTAAACCTAATCCCCAACAATTCAGCAAGTTCAGAGGCTCAATTTAACCTAAACTCCACAAATCCCATCAACTATCATCAAAATCCATAACAAAAACTAATTAATTCTATAAAAATAACACCCAATATAAAAAACAAAGTCCAATCCAATCCAATTGAAAGAGAAAAGGAAAAGGATGGATAAATAGAGATACTAACCAACCTTATCAGCAGCCTCTCGATTAAACTCGAATCCATCGAAGGAAGAATCTGAAGCAGGCGAAGCAAGGATTAGGGTTTTGATTTTTCTAGAATTTGCAGTAATAGTGGCGCGAAGAGGATGGGAGAAGGGGAAGGAGATAGAGAAAGACGGCGGCGTCTGATGTGGATAGTGATTAGAGGAGAAGTGCAGAGGAAGAGGAAGAGAAGAAGAGGAGAGAAAGGTTGCCATTAAAAACGCAACCTTTTTAGATATCTTTCCCTTCTTCTTCTGCCTCTTCTTTTCTCTCCTCTCTCTCTAGAAAGTGAAAATTTGGAGCCACAATATTTCTTCGAAGCGGACAAAAAGTATAAAGCAAGAGAAATGGTTGGTGACGTTACACGTCAGCAAATACATCACGAAAGTCAGCACTTGTATAGTAGAATCCAAACAGGACTCGATATGTTTTTGCTTGATTCATATAATACATAATAATAAACACACAATTTTTGAGATAAAACACTCTCCACTACTATAAATAAGAGTAAAATTTTTTTACGTTGTTTTTAAAATAAATTAATTTTTTATTTTAAATTAATTTTTTATATTTAATATATTTTATTAAAAATAAATTAAAAAAAATATTATTTTAATATATTATCCTTCTCTTGTCAATCACTAGCTACCGCGGAGTGCATGTACATGTAGATAAAATAGATGGTTACGTTTTACAGGGACCTCCTTTTTTGACCTTACTTGTACGAGTTAGAAAAATGTATAAATCAACTGGAAAAGGAAAACCGAATCCTGTTCCAGGTCAGAAAATAAAAACCTTCTTAAAACTTAAAAATAAGATGACAGTTTTGGGAAATCATTGAGAGTTTGTGTGATATTATTAATTATATCATGCTTTAACCTTTTTATGAGGTAGAAATATTATGTTATGCTTGTAAATATATAAATAGAGTTTTGTTGAGTTTTTTTATTGTATTTAAGATATATAAAATAATTAATATGGTACTAAATATATATATATATATATTTTAATATACTAAATCAGCTGAATAAAAAAATATAAAATATATTTTGAATTGGTCAGGTTTTAGGTTATTATTTAGAGATTATGTTTTATAAATCTCAGAATTACTAGAAGTTTATATAATTTTAAATTTTAGTGTTTATAGAATTAGTGATGTGTATAAACTAGATTATATTAATAAAAAATTAAAAAGAAAAAAAATAGAGACGGAACATGCCGCCATCGAACTGTGATTCTATTTTAATACGATGTTGACGTTTTGTAATGCATGCTGGAAAGGAAAGGAATGGAATGGCTATTCTAAAGAAAAACCTGGACAGCGTATAGATTTTATTTAATCGAATCCCACTTTACGAGTTCTATATCCACTCTTTTTGAAGATAAAGTTTCTATGGTTTGATCGTCAAGACGGCAAATTCGATGAGTAAGCATGTAGTTAGTACAGCATCAACACAATTTCTAGTGATGCAAAGACATTGTCATCTTAGAAAGGGAAGGCCATTGCCAGAGCATTTTCCAGAGCTTACAAACGACGAAACCCTGCTAAATCTCGCTACTGGTTTAAGTTCATATCAGAACAGCGAAACCAGGGATCGAGGAGGTTTTATATATAAATTAACCACCTCCCATTAGCCAGGGATCCATGATTCCTTCGCGTTGTAAATGTCTCGCCGAGTTTCTACCAGCAGAAACACATTGAATGTAAAAAGAAAGAACATTGAGTGAACCTTTGCCTCCTCTGCAAGAAGCTGGCTGATGAAACTCACCCTTGCAAATTCGATGCAATTAGCATGGCAGGGGATCTACTTTCGATCGACCCTGTCCGTGTGCAAGAACAGCGAGGGGCGGTAATATTCAACACATATGAGTTCTGAGTGGTTAAGGAAATGCTCCAGTGATAAACGGTTTGTGCATCTATTATGACAATTGACAAGGATCCGGTAGCTTTGTGGGCTCTCAGCTGCCCAGCAACAGGTACAAAATCCATTTTCAGCCTGCCTTGGAAACAAAGCAAGGTAGACATAAGAACTTTTTCTGGATGTTTTATTTTTTAAATTTTTTTAATGTATTGATATTAAAAATATATTTTTAAATAAAAAATACATTAAAAAACAAAGTAATTACTACTGTATCACGCTCACGAATGCTCTGCTTTCTTTTTACGATGACTACCTTCTTCCTTTTCTTTTTTTGACAAATCAAATAAATTCGTTAGAATGTAATTACAAGAATGAGACCTCCATTGATAGAGAATTACTCTTTTACTAACTCAGTTAAAAAGCATTTTCAAGACCGTTTGGGAATGCAGTTCAACCCGCGTTCCCACAAAATTTAAAAATTTTTTTTATTTAAAATTAATTTTTTTAGTGTTTTTAAATCGTTTCGATATGCTGATATCAAAAGTAATTTTTAAAAAAAAATTATTTTGATGCATTTCTAGGTAAAAAAAAAACTTTGAAAAACAACTATAATCATACTCTCAAATACACTTCATCTAAAATGTTTCCACCTATGTCTATTTTATAATTATTTTCCCGTAATGCTTATAACAGGTTTGTTTTTTTGTTTAAAATTATTTTTAAAAATATGTATTTTAAAATGTATTAAAATAATATTTTTAAATTTTTAAAAAAATTTTAATGTAATGATGTAAAAAATAAAAAATAATATTTTAATATATTTTTAAATAAAATACATTAAAAAAAATACACTATAATTTCAATCAACCGGATGTCAAATTGGGCATTGCAGTCTTCTGAAGAAAAACAAAGCCATCGGGCTTTACAGTAATGAACAGTCTAATAAATTAACATAGTCCCTTGTAGCATCAGTTGCAGGCTTAAGGCCTTGGGATGAAGCTGGGCCTTTATTTGTGGGTGATGACACGTAAAAAAGTTATTAGTGGGATGGAGGCCCACCAAAAATTTATATTTTGTGTCTGAGCCCACAATGGTAAACATGACTGTATAGTAAAGGTTACTTTTCAAATTTTTTTCATTAAAAAGTATATTAAAATAATTTTTTTATATTTTAAAAAAATTATTTTTAACATCTGCAAATCAAAATGATCTAAAAAATATTAAAAAATAATAATTTTAAATGAAAAAAAAATAAAATTTAGAGAAATGGCATTTTAAACACATTGAGGTTTAATGAGCTCATCACGTCCAAATTAGTTTTTTCTAAAAAAATATTTTTTAGAGTCTCTCTTTATAAGTTGATAATTGTGACAAGAGTACGATTCCTTAAGTCACCGTTTTTGTTTTAAACATGAGTTAAAATATCTACTCCAATCAATGAAAGTATTAAAAATAGTAGCTCTATAATTACTATCATTATTACCTACTGTTTTTTTCAGGGTATCCTGATATTTTTATTTTTAAATTTGATCTATTTATTATTTATTATTTTTATAATTAAATTAAAATCAGCTATGATCTAAGTCGAGTATTTTTATTTTATTTTTAAAATACACTTGTGGCAATTGAATAATATTTTACGCGTAAAAAAATAATCCCGCTCCGCTGACATCAAGCCTACGAGTATGATAATCTAGTCTCAGTTGACACAGATACCTGTTCAAATACGGCGCAAATTTTTCTTTCCTGTTTTTCCTAACACCGCCCATTCACAAGTTTGACAATTTAGTTTGTCTTGACCAATGCCCAACAAGTTTGACCATGACTATTGACTAACAAGTTCATCACAAAGACCAACTCGGTTCAAAGTCTGAAGCAGTGGTTCCGGCCAAACGAACCGCTTCCTGCTCTCATAGAATTGCGTTTGATAATCATGATCAAGTAAAAACGAGGTAGCTAACTTACATTTTGATCAAAAAAAAAAAAAAAACGAGGTAGCTAGTGAGAATTCACGGTGTTTTTTCATTGCTGAATCCAAGGAAGCTAAGAGATAACGGGAAATACTGTTCAAGTTGGGGTCGCTAGTAACCAGACATGGATGAATTATAGTCAAATATGTACGAGGGGGAGGTTCAGTGCATCAAGAAAAGCACACAGACATTGCCAAAGTGGTGTGCTGAAGTCGCTCCAGTTACTTGTCTCTGCTTTTGCCTTTTGCCACCAAAGTCCAACGCACCATATGCTGCCTCTACATGCTATATACCCCCCTAGCCAGCCCCCTCTCTGCTCGACGTTGCTCTTCTTGTTTCGAAGCTTAATATCCAGCTACATTTCTTAATCCAATTATATATAATTCAGAACCATCAAGGGATCTAATTATATAATTAATTACAAGTACAATGAAAAAAATCAAAGGAAAACCGCTCGTAGTAATAGGATGCACAACCAAGTTGCACCCTCTATTTTTAAAAATTCATCAATAAGCCCATGTATTTTTCATTAGGTCAATTCAACAAATTTATTTTCAATTTCAATCCATTGAGTTTGATTTCTTAAAATCAATTATTTTTTATAGGTAGCCATAAAATTTAAATTACAAACAAACAAAATAGCTTTTACTTGCTTGTTTTTCCGGTTATTTATTCTTGAACTGGTTTCATTCTCTTCACTTTTTTTTTTGTGTTAATAGTGGGTATTTAAATTAGTTTATGCGTATTTTAACTAATCATCTGAATTCTAAAATTAATAATTATATAAATCTTCAATAATCCTGAAGTTTATGATATTTGAAACTGGTGATTTCTGGAAAGCAAACTCAAAACCTGAGTGTTAAATTACACCCTTCATGATTATCTTTCCTATTTTTTCTTATTATAAGATATGACCACATACAAAATAGCTTTTACTTGCTTGTTGTTCTGCATATTTATTCTTGTATTGGTTTTTATTTTTTTATTTTTTTATTAATAGTGGGTATCTAGATTAATTTATATGTATTTTGACTTAATTTTTTTTAAATTTTAAAATTAACAATAATATAAATTTTCAATAGCTAGATGTTTGTGACTCAGCTTCTAGCTTCTAGCTCCTCTATTTTTATATTTTTTAAAAAAATTAACATATATATTTTTATATGTTTGTGATTATCAATATTTTTAACTTCCCGTGATTTGCTTTGCCCAATTACCAAACGTAGAGGACAGCGATACTCTGTAACAAACAATGACAGTGATAATATCCAAAAAGCAACTTCTTTGTAATCCAATCGAACAAAAGCGGAGGAGGGAAACTTCATAGAAAGAAGCCTGAAGACAAAATCTTACTCTCTTGGTATCTTCCACTGAAAGACTTCTTCAAAAAATAGGTTTGGTAAGAATTACTGGAAAGGTAATAGTTGACTGAAAAAGAGTGATAAAAGGCAATACAAAGGATTTGAATCCTCTAAGAGCATCTCATCTCATGTTATTTAGCAAATGAATAGTATATTTTTAAAATAGTATAAATAATATTTTTTTTTTGTTTATATGCTCACAAATAAAAAAATTAGAAGACTCGATATTTGTTTATTTGCTCTCAAATAAAAAAAATAAAATTAGAAGAGCCAACAATATTTTAATATATTTGATATATAACTATTTTAATAACTTGATATGACTCGATTGATTTGACAGGTCTAAAAACAATACAAACAATTATTTATAAAATTAAAAAAAATCAATTAAAAAATAATAAAAAATTATCTAAGTTAACCTGGGTGAATACGCTAAATCCATGATACGTGTTATGAAATTAAGATAATTTCATAAAAAACAAATTAAAAGAACATAAATTTAAAAAAAAAAACAAAGAAAGAAAAAACCAAGTAAAGAAATATTATTATAATAAATAGTATTTTGATATTTTTACAAGATACATGAAAATAACATTTTTAGAAAAGAAAGGTAAAATGATATTTTATTTAGCACTCCCTTCATCATGTAAAATAAACATTGAAAAGTTAAAATAATATTTTTTTTTTGTTTCTGTCATTTAGCATGTAGATGCTCTAAAAATAATACAAAGACTATATAGCACGACGCGATGCGTGGACGGTAAAACCATTGCCACTTTTGCATCACGTGAATTGGCAACACAGGAACCGTCTTTGATGCCCATGGGTGCAAAATGTCCCCTCTAATCCACCTTCACGTGCAAATACTTGGTGGCCTAACGAGCACATATATATTGGACCAGACCGCAGCAGCTTGTATTAGCAACCATGGATTCTTGACTTCAAGAAACGTGAGGCAAAGAAAAGGTCGGTTTTCACCTTCCACCATCCTTCCTGTTCAGCTCCACGTTTGCTCCACTTCCTTGGTGAATCCACCGCGTCTTCTTACATCAATATTTTTGGCCGACGGGATCAGTGCAGGACCTACCACCAATCAACGGTGGATTGTTTTTACGACCCTGTTCGAGATTTATTATATATATACACACATTAATCTTTTTCTCTTTTACACACCCTTTTGAAAACAATACTATCTCTGTAATTAATCCACATTAAAAGACATTTGGACAACTATACCCAAGTGGTCTTAATTTATCCATCTATAATTGAAAGTGACGTATACATAATTTCCTCAACTTATTAATCTTTTGATTTCAATTCACGTAAGAATCATACATAAAATATTTTAGACTTTAGAGCATATCGCTGCCCTATGTTAGGGCTGAAGAGGCTAATCCAATTTGTTTTTGTGTTGCTGGGCTCCGAAACTCATCAACACGCAGCGCAATGATCGACCAGGCTCATATATTAAAATTCTCTACCATTCATGAAAACGCCCTTTCAATTAATTAGCTATTTATTTAGGTATTTACCTAACCAAAAATATTGATAACAAGAAAGGTTTCGTAGTATCATTTGTTTTTGAGGCACAAGTCTGTGTCCAATCAGCTCATAACTCCAATAATCTATAGCCCAAGGGTCTAATCTCATGGTCTCGTCATCGAGTAATGATGCAAGCTTTACCAAGTGGTCCCCCGTCCCCGTACCATATATTTTTCAACAAAGGGGGGGAAAACATTTACACGTCACTCGTTGATTTAGATAGTTGTTAGAAGTCAAGGTCTCTAAAGCTGAAATTTCCATAAGAACCTAAACAGAGAAAGAGGCAGCAAAATCGATTATGCTCCCCCTTCGTATCCAAACACTCCGGTCTCAACTTGACTATTGAAAATTGGAGTTTTAAGGCTTTATATAACTCCATTGGAATAAATTGAGCTTCGTTCTTGCATAACTCAACAGCTTGAGCTCTCCTTTCTTCGTAATGCTTCACTTATGTTTTTATTGTAGAATTGAAGCTTGTAAGTTTATATATTAGTGAGGAAAGATTTTTAATTTATTATCTTAAATACATTCTAAACAAAAAGATATCTAATAAAAACCTAAAGTTTATGCATATTTAAAACTATAAACACGTAAAAATATAACTAAGGACTAACATTCTTTAAAAAAATTATTACACTTACCATACATATATTTGAATTATAATTGATATAAAATAAAAAAAATCTAGTATGTATATTAATAATAAAATTAATTATATTTAAATTAAAACAAGAATAATCCTTACTTGTTGAAGCACTTTAAAATAATAAATTTTTTATTAAAATATTTGTAATATATCTTTCAAGATTCCAACAACATCACATTGATTTAGATGCACTTTTAAGATAATGTTTATTTTTTGCGGTTCAACCGTGCTTTTGAAAAATTCTGATTTTTTTTGATGCGCTGATATTAAAAATAATTTTTTAAAAAATAAAAAATATATTATTTTAATGTATTTTAAAAAAATAAAATAACTCTATCATGATTCCAAGCATTGCCTGAATAAAGTTTCGAACTAAAAATTATATAACTAAAATATATTTCAATAAGATGAATATAAACTCTATGTTTAGAAGAAAAAATTAAAGTGTAAAAAAAACAAAAAAAAAATATGAGAAAAAGTGAGTAAAATCTAAAATTTCAAGTTCGCAACTCTTTATTCACTTTTCTTTTTTTAGTGAATTTTAAAAATTAAAAATTAATAAAATTTTTTTTCTCATCACTACTAATTTTTAATTAATCACTATAAATTAAAAACTAAATCTAGAAAAAAATAATGGTGTTTTTTTAGTAGAAAAACCAAGAAAAATATTATTAGAGAAAATTCAGAGCTCGACTCAACTAAACTAAGGGGAAGCGTGCCAAAGGCTGTTCTTTAAACGATCGGGTCAAAGGAATGAGCCTATGAAGGCAGAGGTTTGTTTACCAGCTGTATGTAATATGAGTGAAAGCAAGGACAAGAACAAGGACCTTGAAGCCAGGACGCAAGGAAGCGGTAGAGAGCAAAACAATAAGGTGCAAAGCGCATTCTTTTTCGATCCTAAACTTTCTTTGGCTGGGACATCATCCAGTGCACATACACAAAGTAATTTTTTGTACAAGTTTTTCAATCAGAAGTAAGTGTTTTCATAGTAGATTTAAGCCTATCCGGTCAAGAAATACTACACTACGATCCACATTTGACAATGAAATTCACATGAATTTGTTTTTGTCAAAATACAACTTTAGGTTTGAATGCCAATGATTAAGAAAGAAACATGCCTCTTATTTAACAATTAGGACAACCTTTTTTTATATATATAGTAATTGTTAGCAATTCATATTCGATGCAACAGTCTCGGGCTGCTTATATCATCCCCAATATACAATCATCTAATTAATGTAAGTTAGAACCAACAATAATGCAAAGAGAGGACCCTTGTATTAACTTTTTGGCACTCGGCTAACTATTCTAGCAAGCAAGATGACATCCACTTTCCCTGCCTGTCTATTTTAATTCTGGCAAGGGGTCGCCATCCGTAGACAGGCCATATGCAATGCATATCTTGCTCGGTGCGCTTGCTACAGTGGAGCGTTCGTGCGTGCGATGACTAATTGATTTATTCACTCTTGATATAAGTATGTCGAAGTTGTTGTTGGATTCGTCATGTCATTTTCAAATATTAGGAAAGTAAAATCCTCGGATTAATACTATCACAGCGCCTGATGTTCTTCGGAACTTGTATTTCTAGCACACACTTTTTCTCAATTATCATCGCACAATCAAATATCAAACACCATGCCTGTACTATTTTCCCCACATTATTCCCTATCATATTAAAAAAAATAAAAATAAAACAAGAAGTGAAGGAACCACAGAGGAAATAAGACACACGTGATTGCCCCTGCTGGACTACAAAGTCTGGGATCTCGTGGAGTTTGTGTGTTCCAATCCTAATTAAATCTATGCCGCGTCTTGAGAATTCTCATTGTTTTCCGTACTTGGATTAATAAATATGCTTCAGACGCTAAGAACTTATGTATTGGCCAACAGGATAAACTAATTGAGGATTTTTGCTGTTACTCTCCAGTTCGAGCTGGATTCATGTTGTTAGTCGCACAAAATTAAAACAATGCGTGACGTGTCTATCAAATAAGCAACAGGGCCGCAAGTATACCGTTCTCTATAATCTTTTTTTTATTGAACAACAAATGTAACAACTAACAACCGTTTTTTTTTTTTTTTTTTATGATCAGCAGACCATTTCTGATATATGAGTACTAACGATGAATCAAACCGATTGTTTTTGTTTTTGTATGAATTCCACTCTTTGATGATTTGATCATGAACTCTTCAAGGCATAGTTTTTTCACGATACTTTGTAGCATATTTTAAATTGTTAAAAGGCAGGCAGGCCACCTTCCAGATAAAAAACAATATTCACTGGAATAATCCCCCGCCCCCACCCCACCAGCCCACTTGAAGTTCTCTGTTTTTCTTTTTCTTGTCTCGTTTTTGACAAAAAGAAGAGGCCGATTTAGAATGGCATACGAGTTCCTAAATCCTGACGAGTTTGGCTACTTAGGAGCACACAATTTTAAGAATAAAATTGTTAAATTACCATTTCAATTTAATAATTTAAATTATTAAGGTAAGATTCTAATATATGATTTATATTATTTTTTAACATATTTTTTTAAATAAAAGTCCTTTAAACTTGAAATTTACACAAATCTATATTATCTTGTACCTGATTTTTTTATCAAATAAATAGGGATAATGAGATTCAAATTCATGATCACTTGGTCATCAAGGTTCTGATACCATGTCAAAGAATCATTTCAATCTAATAATTTAAATTATTAAATAAAATTTAAGATATAATTTATATTATTCTCTAATAAAAATTAATAGGCAATGTTTGTCTTTATTTAGTTAACGGTTTTGGCTGTCATTTGACAACTAGTACACAACTTCTATTTTGAGCCATGCATGATGTGAGGTGACAATCTTCATACTTGCAAATCGGTGCTCTCTACCCCGTGACTATGAACATGCACAAAATTTCAACATGAAATTTGAACCTCAAACTCAATATATTCGGCACAGTATTTTTTTTCTAGTGATATTAATATAACTTTCAGTTATTGGAGTTTGCAATTCACATTGCTAATTTTAATTTCAATACGGAAATGCCGTGACAGAATTCTTTTCGTAACTGAATATTTTAGTATTAATTTGAATTTGAATGTGTATGAATTAGATTATCTACCTACTTGAATGACAGAATTTATTCTTGATATTCTTTTTTAAAAATGGCTCTATTATAGCTTAAAAAGAAAAAGAAAACCTTTTAGGGACATGTACGGTCCATGCGCAGATACCGAAGAAATATAGAAATTTTATTAGTACTCTATGACGCATCTGTTTCACGTTGGAAGGCTAATATAACAATGAAAAATGTCTCACACGCCGGCCACGAGTCACCGTCGATGACCAGCATCTGTGCCCCAAAAGCAGCCGCGTGGTGGGTGACGCGTATAACATCTTGCCCCGGATCTCTTCGCTGACATGGCGGTCACCTAACCCCACATGCCCGCCTTATTTCTAGCCATGTCTACGTGTTGTGGGACCCACCTTGTCCCCTGGTAACCCAACATTTTATCAAGGACAATTGTTTTGTTGGTGTCTAAAATTTCCCTTCCCCAATCCCAATCAAGTCCGTCAGCTTCCTTCCTATCTCCCTTTTGCCCCTTTGGGTCCATCTCTTATATGGCTCATGACGTGGCATACCATTTTCCTTCACGTAATGCCACTGCCGACTGGCTTAATTCACCTATATAAAGCCCAGCAAAGCCACCCTCCATTCTCACACTTCAACTCCCAACTTCTTAATTCTAGTATTATACCACACCCCGCCTCTTTCTCTCTCTAAAAACACATTTTTCCTTCTTCTAAATAACCCTCCTTCTTTTCCCCCCTCCCTCAATGGCTGTTGATAATGCTCTTTCATCACTTCTGGGTCCTCCTGCGTGTGAGAAAGATGCTAAAGCTCTTCAATTCCTTGAGGAAATGACTAAAAATGCCGACTCCGTTCAAGACAATGTTTTGGCTAAAATCTTGACCCAAAACTCCGAGGTTGAGTACTTAAAACGGTTCAATCTTGATGGTGCAATTGACCGTGAGACTTTTAAGTCTAAAATCCCCATGATTAGATACGAGGATCTCCAGCCTGAAATTCAACGAATTGCTAATGGAGATCGCTCTTCCATCTTATCAGCTCACCCCATCTCAGAATTCCTCACTAGGTGAGTTTTATACAACTATATTACTTGTAAACTTTCCTTGTGTACTGTGATTCTTGGCCTAATTAAGTTTTTGTCTTCTTGATTTTTTATAGTTCCGGGACATCTGCTGGTGAAAGAAAGCTCATGCCAACAATTAAACAAGAGCTGGATCGCCGCCAATTATTGTATAGTTTACTCATGCCAGTAATGAACCTGTAAGTTCCAAAAAATATATATATTTCCAATAAAAGCGTTCATGTTAATTATGCGAGCTTCATTTAATTTCAGCTCACATGCATGTGTGATTTTTTTTTTTATGTAACTTTTATACTGATAAAAATGCAATTTATTTATGCAACAGTTACGTGCCTGGGTTAGACAAAGGCAAAGGCTTATACTTCTTGTTTGTGAAATCTGAAACAAGAACCCCAGGAGGTCTCCTGGCTCGTCCGGTGCTTACAAGCTATTACAAGAGCGACCACTTCAAGACACGTCCATATGATCCTTACAACGTGTACACAAGCCCGAATGAGGCCATTCTTTGTGCAGATTCATTCCAGAGCATGTACACTCAGATGCTCTGTGGCCTTCTAGAGCGCGAACAAGTGCTCAGGGTCGGTGCAGTCTTTGCCTCCGGCCTCCTCCGTGCTATAAGGTTTCTCCAGCTTCACTGGTGTGAACTTTCTGATGATATCGAGTCAGGAATGCTAAACAAGAAAATCACTGACCCGACGGTCCAAGATTGCATGGTGAATATTCTGAAACCGAACCCAAAGCTCGCAGAGTTTGTCAGGATGGAGTGTGGTAAGGAAAATTGGGAAGGGATCATTACAAGAATTTGGCCTAACACCAAATATCTCGACGTGATCGTCACTGGAGCCATGGCCCAATATATCCCTACCCTTGACTACTACAGTGGTGGCTTGCCTAAAGCATGCACCATGTATGCCTCATCAGAATGTTACTTTGGGTTGAACCTCAACCCAATGTGCAAGCCATCAGAAGTTTGCTACACAATAATGCCGAATATGGCCTACTTTGAGTTCTTACCCCATGAGCCTGCTGGGATCAGTCAGGATCCAACTCCAAAACTTGTTGATCTTGCTGATGTTGAATTGGGTAAAGAATACGAGCTTGTTATCACAACCTACGCCGGTTTATACAGGTATCGAGTTGGTGACATCCTCCGAGTTACTGGATTCCACAACTCAGCTCCTCAGTTCCATTTCGTACGAAGAAAGAATGTATTGCTCAGTATTGACTCAGACAAAACAGATGAGGCCGAGTTACAAAAGGCCGTCGAGAATGCATCGCAACTTCTACGTGAATTCAACACAAGTGTAGTTGAATACACAAGCCATGCCGATACAAAGACGATTCCAGGGCACTATGTGATTTACTGGGAATTATTGGTCAAAAACTCAGCAAACTCTCCTGGTGACGAGGTACTGAACCAATGTTGCCTTGCCATGGAAGAATCTTTGAACTCGGTGTATCGACAAGGTCGAGTGGCAGATAATTCAATTGGACCACTAGAGATACGAGTGGTAAAAAATGGTACATTTGAGGAGCTGATGGATTATGCGATTTCAAGGGGGGCATCCATTAATCAGTATAAGGTACCGCGGTGCGTTAATTTTACTCCGATCATGGAGTTGCTTGATTCTAGGGTGGTATCCAAGCATTTTAGCCCAGCTTTGCCACGTTGGGCCCCGGAAAGAAGAAGGTGATTTCTTTGGGCGTGTCCAACCACATTAATTAAGTCAAATGGATTCGAATGTAGAATAATAATAGATTACTTATTAATATTAGATTCTTCTTTTTCTTGATCTTTCACTCGGGCGAGGAATACATCTGAGAAGCTAGGTAGCTTTTGGGACCAACTGTTAAAGGTTATTTACTGATAAGGATGTTTCAGAGTCAGGTTTTGTGGTGTGGTTCACTTAACCTGTGGAAAGGATGTGACCTTGACCAAGATGTTTGTCTAGTACATGAAATGTTTCTTTCAGATGTAAGGGACCATGCATGTAGTTTTCTTTTTTTCTTTTTTTCTTTCTGACATGTTTATATCTTTTCCACGTATATTTGTTTGGTCTAAAACATGCTTATGATCATCACTTCAGCGATTGCCGACAAAAACGGATTAATTGAACAAAAGTACAAAATGAAAGCAATTAAGCAAAGACCATAGCATGTATGGTCTTCTCCTATATATATATATATATATATATATATAGCAGTCCGAATGTTTTGAGCGTCGTCTGCAAGGAAAGGGAAGTGAAAAAAAGAAAGAAAAAAACTTATTAGTTTGAAATATTACAGAGAAGATAATCTTAATAACTTAATTTATTATCATGTAAGTCAAATTCTAATAATAAACCTTCCTAGGGATTAAAAGAAGAACCACATGCATTTCCTAACAAATGAACGAGAAAAGTTGTGTTGTAAGCACATATTTTTAATTTTATAGAAAGTTCAAGAGCTACAGTAACCTACGATAATCCTCTCATGATTTTTAATTCTACATTTTACTATATAATTTTCCCTTGAAAAATTGCATGGTGCTAGAGTACTAGCTATAATTAGTAATATTCTATTGATTACATTATAAATTCATTTAAAAAAAAACAAATACATAAATAAAAATAAAATAACACTCATGATTTACTAAAAATGATATAAATATCTTTCTTATTTGTATTTTTTTAAAAGTAGATTTAAAAAATAACTAATAACTTTATGAGAATCATAATTAAGATTTCTCCAAGTTTTGCCGTAGTTAGGAAATACAATGAGAGCATGGATTTTTTTTTTTTAAACCCAGGAAGGTCATGAATTAGAGTTAGTAAAAGCATAAAAAAAATTGGAACCAGATTACTGTGTGACTTAATGACTTTGGTGGATTATAATTCATAAGGGTACAAGTTCGAGTTGTACAAGTTTCTAGAAATATATATATATATATATATATATATATATATATATATATATATATATATAATGAATGTATATATTTGTTATTGAGTTTTAATCAATTTTTTATTAAAATTTATTTTTTTACTATGAATTAAATGGTTTTTGATATTTTTACATGATATTATAAATAATTTTTTTAAAAAATATTATTTTAATACATTTCTAAAAAAAAAATCATTTTAAAAATTAACCTTATCACATTCTCAAAAACATTCAAACCCAACTCTCCGGCAGCTGCACTTTATAGCAAACGTCAAGTTAGAAAAGTCTTGTGTCCCCTTCAAACATTTTTTTTCTTTTGTTTCGGATAATTTGATATTTTGCTCAGCGGCACAAAGGCAGCTCTTAAAATTCATGACGCAGACTTCAACCTAACCACGAGTCCTCTGATACTTTTCATATTCAACTTTTCTCTTTTTTCTTTTCAGCGAATTATCAGGATTGTCTGCAAATAGAATTGTCATGGAAATGATGTGGATGTAAGCTTAGAGCATCAAGAACTCTAGCATTCGAGGAAACTTAATCACACCACACAAAAATAATTAAACGGATGTTGTTGTACTTTTCTCTGATTACAACACCCACTTTTAAGAAATATCTTGCTTCTTTCTTTAATTTCAGAGTTTTATGATCATTCATTCCATGTGAAGGAAAATGACTTGAACCCTTCAAGAAATCATGACTCCCATTCTAAACCAAGGCAAGAGCTAGTTGATATTAGAGATAATATAAAACCATCAATTCCTGATTAAGCTCCACATAACAATTTTAATTTTAATTAAGTTGACATGCATGGTTTTTTAACAGTTAATATACCCACCATTATAATTAAACCATATTAATTAATAAAAATTTCTAACACCTCTAACTAGAGAGATTGCATATATTCTTTTTTAATTGAAGATCCATGTTTTCCCAACTATTATGCCGGTTGATAGCTACTACTACATTAAATGCCATACAATTCGATCAACCACTTATAAATTTTGTTCTTTCTTCATGTGATGCCTACATATCCTATCGAACTCCTAAAATATGTTGGGGCTTTCCTAAGCAGCAGGTGTGGTGGAATTTATGAAGATCCAAGCGCTACATATTAATCTAATCGACCGATGGTGAGAACCAGGACCACTCACTCTACATTTCTGACTTGTTTCTCTAATGGAGTGTTCTTGGGAGATATATTATGTAGGCTTGCCGCTCGTGTTATTACAAGAGCAATTGATCTGGTATGTTAATGTCATGAGCCAACTCATTTTTTGTCCAACGTAAGGATTACACAAGGGACCATCCGGTCTCATTAGTTAGCCAGCCAACTTTGAAATTACGTATTACCTGCTTCTGTGTGGTCCAATTTTTTGAGCGGAGTTGCTAAAATATTCTTCAACAATCAATTAATTAACCTCTGGTTGGTTCGTGATTTTTCACCAAGGAAAAAAAGTTGGGTAAAGCTTATTATATAATAGTTAGCATGCATTGTAGTTAGTTCTTTAAGAAAATATGATGAATTATGTTTCTTTTCTCTTCTTTTTTCAAAATCATATTCATGATAGATTAGGAAGTTCGAAGAAAGTTCCGCTACAAAATTCTTGGTCTGGAAGTGGGTAGTAAATGGAAGAAAATCTTGCGAAAAACGTGATGGTGGGGGTTTACTTTCATGCTGCTTTCCTTTTGTCATAAAGTCTTTGAGATCAATATCACACCCTATTATGAGTTAGATTAATTGTGAATTATGATTGATAGGTTGCTAACCCTACTCTCTAATAGAAGTCCGAAGAACACAAGTTTATGTACTTTAATGCTTATGATTAAGAGAAGGGTTTCAGAAAATGCTGGATGATTATCCATTTTGGCAGGTACCACATGAAATTATTGAAGATTTGAATTAGTTAAAACCCAACAAACTTCGACCAGTCTTGTTTCAGATGACATGTTTGCCATTAGACAGGCCAAGTCAAAGCATATAGTTTTCAAACTGCTGTCTTGATGGAAGCCACTGATCAGTTTTGTTCTAAGAGGAGACACGAGATCCACTAACAGAACCTTCTCATTTCCCTTTGAAAATTCCGAAACGGGTTATTTGTTGATATATATGTTCTGGTTAGGTAGGATACAATCTTGTTGAATCACTGTACATGTAATAAAATGAAAACTTTCACTTATTGCTAATTAATTTTATTTGATACCAGTAAATATTTCATAATGAAAAAAAGAGAGGTTTTTTTTGTATAAGATATACATGTAACTCATTAATCTAGTCTTATGGGTTGGAGGTAATACTCATCTCTTATGTGTAATCCCTCATGAGTGCAAATCCAATACAAACACCGAGGCCAAGCTAGCTTCCTAATAAATTGATACTAGACTCGAAGGTGTGGCTCGAGGCTTTGTTTGCTTCCTCGTAATTAAGAAAAATTAAAGAACTGAGCTCCAAGTCCTGGATATAGCAGTTGAATTGTTAAATACTTTCACTAGAGGGAGAGTTGTGAGGTGGAGATTTATCTGGTGCGCATTTAAGTATTAAAAATTCCATATTGAAAATAAATGAGAAAAGAGAGATGTTTATATAAAATACGTACTCATAACCTAGTATAAATATTGAGGCAGATGCATGTTCTCTCTATACATAAACCCTTAACAAATTTAATAATGTTTAAAGAATAAAAATAAAGAAAGAAAACAATATTGAAGTTGAACATCCTCCTAGGAAAAGATCTATAATCCCTCCCATGAAATCTATTATTTAGAGATTATTTGACAATATAGTTGTGATTACTTTTTAAATAATTTTTCATATCAAAATGTATGTTAATTATATTTTATTTAATTTTTTAAAAATTATTTTTGATATCAATACATCAAAATAATTTAAAAATACTTAAAAATATATTAATTTAAAGTTAATAAAAAATAAAAAAAAATTCAATTTTTTTCAAAAACAAATTCAAAACACAAAAACAAACAAGTTTAAAACCCTCAATAACAGTAAAATAAATAAATTGAACCTTGGTTCATGCTCAAGTTAGTATAATAAGTTGATGCAACAAATCATTCAGCTAGCACTTTTTTCTATCATATTAAAAAAAATTATAATCTAAGTCAAAACTAGTTTTAAATTTTGATGAAAATATAAAAATGGCCTTCTGATATTAATAACTTAGGTTCCTTTTTTCTATCTTCAAATTCCTAATTCTAAATCTCTACAAATCCCTAACTTCCACTTTCTTGTCTCCTTAACCACCACTCTTCTTGAATCTTGATGGTTTAAAGAAAATCACCACAAGCTACCCACAATTGATGTTGATAGATTAGAAATTATTTTATTTTTAAAGAAAATCATAACAAACTACCCGCAACAACTCCAAGACTGAACCAGACCTAAACACCCGAGCTATACAATCAGACCATCACCAGCCAAGCTACTAGAACCAACAGATTAGCCCTGCGTACCATGCACCGACGGAGCCAAGTCTCGAGCCAGACTAGCACATCTAGCAAAAACCCACCCACACATAAACCTTCCACGCCTGAATCTTGTGAGGTTAATTAGTGGAGACAGAGGAGAAAACAAAGAACATACATAAATTACAAGGGCACTTTGAATATTAAATTAATTATAATTATATCTAATTTGTAATATTTTAAAGTGTTTTTTAGTGATGGATCGTGTTCATGTGTTTCTGACTTAGTATATATAATAATGGTGTCAACTATATATATTAACCATAGTATATAAAATGTAAGTTTTTAAACATGAAAGAAAACGTGTAATCTGGAATCAGTGTAAACAAATTTAATTTAATTTTCCACGGTCCAATCTAATGCATGTGGGCACATGCAAGTCACGTGATCCCAGATTTATAACTCTTTATTATGTTAACATTTTACCTCATCAAAAACTTTCTATAGAAGGAAGGAATAGGAATCCAAATGGATAACAATATAAAGGCTGGAATCATTTTTTTAAGGCAATTTTTGTCAATAAATTTAGCAGAACAGGCCTGAGCCCACGTATACAAGCCATCGAAAAATAGCCGCAGACTCTAGCTACTAAGATTGCCGTATTTATCTACTTCAGGCTAGTCGGACCAATATATAAAAATAAAACGCAAACTAGCCCACACCTGGCCTTTCTGTATAAGAGAGCAAATATTAAAAAAGGAAAGCCCAGCCCATAAAACGGAGCATTGGGAAACACACAAAAATTATACCGAAAGCGCACAAGGGCAGGAGCAGAAAGCCCTTTTTCTTACTTTCGCAGCGACGGTGGCCCAGATTTAGAGGCTTCTTCCACCACCACCACCACTATCAACCGCTTTTTTCTTCTTCCTCCTCTTCGCTCCTAAAAAATTATCTTCCTCTCTCCGCATCAAAACTCTGTTTTGCTCTCCTGTGCAGAAACTAAAACTATAAGCAGCAAGAATAAAAGGCTAAGGTCAGTTCTCTGAACTAAAAATATCTCAGTTTCATTTTTGTATATATTCGTTTTTTATTATCCTTTCCTCCAGAAAACTGTAAAAGAGAAACTAAATCCGCCGAGAAAAGTTGAGGGTTATGGTTTTTCATGCTTTTGTTTTGTTTGAGCTTAAAAGGAATGCAACGTAGAAATGTCGCCCGAGTGAGGTTCCTTAATCGATTTGCATTCTTTTTTGAGCTGTTTGGATGCCAAGAAACTGCAAGAAAACAAAAAAAGAAGAGAGAAGAAAGAAACAGCTGGAGTTTTAGATTGATATTATTTTTTAAAATTTTAGCTTTGCAATCTAATGCTCAAGTTAGCTATGTATAGATTAGTTTCTGCTAAGTAAAAATGTGCATAAAAAGAGAGAATGAGCAGAGGAATAAGTGAGCAGAGGAATATGTTTTCAAGGTCCTATTAGCTTAGTGATAAATAATTGCAAGGGAATGAGGGTTGAGATTTTCGACCACAGAGGCAAATATTTATTATATTCAAGAATTTATCATTTATTCCTGATAATTGATGCTAGCTAGGTTTGCAAAATTTTAATAACTGGTAAAAAGATGTGTGCTGATGCCAATTGTTGCAAGTGTGCAATTAAGGTTGTGTCTCTAAACTTACTCGTCGTTTACATGGAGATGCATATGTTTTGTAGTGTTTAACTTGTTTAATAGCATTGTATTAGTGAACAGTGAACAATTAACGTAACCGACTGAATGATAATAGTCTTTGTCTTCTTATGGAGATTTGGTTGAATTTCCTTGTGCAAAGACAAGGTAACATTTGAAATAACTATTATGCCTTGATCGTCTAGTCATTATATAAATCACTGCCTTACCTTGTCCATGCTCGTCTTATTTGGGCTGCTTTGTTGAGATAGGATTACTATCTCTCTCCAAGAAATTTTCTGATGTTTGATGTTTGCTGCAAGTGTATGGAGTATAGATAGTAGAACAACACCCATGCTATTTGTAGTGACTTGGATTTTTTCTTGTCACAGTAGTTTTGTGGGAAGACCCTTCTAATACAAGGTTCAATTTTGAATTCTAGAGAGCTGATATATTTTACTCATAGCATATGTCTGAGGCTGGGAACATAAGTGTTTCTCCATCACAAGTTAGTTCTCAAACTAAAAGTTACTCATGCCCTTCACAAACTAAACTGGAAAATACTCATGAATTTACTGCTGAATATAACTGTGGTGGATATTCGGAAGAGAAACATAAGCTTGAGTCTGAAATCATACAAACTGAAGCCGGAGATAGCGGTACTGCAGTTCTCCAATCTGGTGCTGGGGAAACTGTGGAACCATCTACTGAAGATGTAACAAACAATTCTTTTACTGATTTGGATCCACCTCCCGAAGATGCCAGGGGTGCTACTTTTGATGAAAGTTCAAGACCTATACTAACTGCTACAGATCAGAAACTCGAGCCAGGTGCTAGTAGTGTGAATACTGCATGTACGCATGGTGAATCATCAAAAGCAACTGACTCTGGTATTCTACAGGATGAACCTGGAAATACCAATGCTGCATCATCAAGCTGCATTGCTAATGAAACCTCACAAGCATCACTTGAAAATCTAGCCAATAATTCTTGTACTGAAGATGTGGGTCCGCTGGATGGAGATGCAAGCACGGGTAACCAGATTGATAAAAGTTCATACCCTCAACAAACTATATCTGGACATACACTTGAGTTACTTTCTGACAGAGCTTGTTGTGAACCATCAGAAGAAAGACAGAAGCCTGGATCTGAACTTTCAGAAAATGAATCAACGGGAATTGACACTGAATTACATAGTGGCATTGCTATCAAGAATTCAGAGCCGCTTACTCAACTTGTGACCAAGAGTTCTCCTATCAAAAATGTAGGCTTGCTTCCTGGTGACAGCATCATCATTCCTGCAAATGAACAAACAAGACCAACTCATGATGATGAGGACAAAGGCCCAGATCATGAACATTTGGAAACACCATCTAGAGTTGCTATTGGTATTACTAGACGCGGTAGACCTAGTGGTAAGAGTGCTTCAAGATTGTCAAGGAAGATATATATGTTAAGATCTTTGAGAAGTAGTGATAGAGTTCTCCGGTCAAGATCACAAGAGAAACCTAAAGCTCCTGAATCAAGTAATAATTCAGGTAATGTTAATTCCACTGGTGATAAAAAAGGGAAAAGAAGGAAAAAGAGAAGAGGAAAGAATATTGTTGCTGATGAATATTCCAGAATCAGGGCACATCTTAGGTACTTATTGAATCGGATGAGCTATGAGCAAAGCTTGATCACTGCTTATTCCGGGGAAGGCTGGAAAGGACTTAGGTGTGTACTATTCTACCACAAAGTTTTTCTGTAGCCTTTTCTTTCATTTTGTTTTTAATGACTTTTTAAATTTTGTTCTCTTAATGTTTTTGTTTTGATTTTAGCACAATTTTTTTTAGCATGGAAAGTTGCATCCAAATTTATGCGCTGACTATCCACCAAGGACTCATTGCATTTGGAAGAGGCCAACATCAGAGAAAACAAATATAGAACAGGAATCTTTATAGCCACACTTGCAAAGAATTAAAAGTTATTTACGTTGGATAAACTTTTGATGCTTGTCTTTGAACCAGATGATCATTAGTGTCAATTGTGTCCATTATGAGAAGTGCTATACAAATGAGCAGTGGGATCAATAAAGGATGCTGGTTTAATTTTTTTGAAACAAGGAATTTAAGATGATGTTAGTTCAGCTTTCAGTGTTATTGCCAAGTAATAACCCTCTTCTCCGGTGCATCTCCCTCCCTCCTTGTGTGCATAGATCTGAGCCCATCCTTTTCCTTTAAAAACTTCCATTGCTTATAATATCGTGTATGTGGCAAAATATCTCAGTATCTTTGTCAAGGAGGCTAATTTGATGAGCTAGAGAATTGTTCTTGCTTGGTATGATTATGAGAAATAGAAGGAAACCCTTTTGTTTTAAAATGAAATCCAGTTTGACCTGCCCTTTAAAATGATTTGATCTCAAGCTCTTTTTTACACACTGTGTAGCGATCTTTTCTCCACTGGAGAGTTTTATCTTTTTTTCTTTGACACGTGTAACTTTCCAGCCTCGAAAAGTTAAAGCCTGAGAAGGAGTTGCAGCGAGCCACATCTGAAATTACCAGACGCAAAGTGAAAATAAGGGATTTATTTCAACATATTGATTCTCTGTGCAGCGAAGGAAGGTTCCCATCATCTTTATTTGATTCTGAAGGACAGATTGACAGTGAGGATGTAGGAATTTTTTTTTTTAATTTGTCATATTCTCTTGTTAACAAGCTTCTTATTTCCATGATTGTTGCTGTTTAGGATGGTTCTTATAACAGTGAATATCTCTTGGAGTGTAATTGCTTAGACAATTCATTTGTGGCAGATATTCTGTGCAAAATGTGGGTCCAAAGATTTGAATGCTGATAATGATATTATACTATGTGATGGTGCTTGTGACAGAGGATTTCATCAGTTCTGTTTGATACCACCATTATTAAGAGAAGACAGTAATGCTCTATCCACTTGTTTGATGGCACTGAGTTGAATAATTGTTCCTGAGTTACTTCTCTGGTCATTTATACTTTCCTGATTGCATGTTTTCATTTCTCCTTTAGTTCCTCCTGATGATGAGGGCTGGTTATGCCCTGGATGTGATTGCAAAGTTGACTGCATTGGCTTGCTTAACGATTCTCAAGGAACAAATATATCTATCAGTGATAGCTGGGAGGTAATCATGCAGTCCCCAGCCTTAATATTTGTTAATTACAAACTTGTGTTCATTCCTTATTGTACTCCTATCCGATGTGCAGAAAGTTTTCCCTGAGGCTGCTGCCACAGCGTCTGGACAAAAACTGGATCACAACTTTGGACCATCTTCTGATGATTCTGATGATAATGATTATGATCCTGATGGTCCAGATATTGATAAGAAGAGTCAGGAGGAGGAATCGAGCTCTGACGAATCTGACTTCACTTCTGCATCTGATGAATTCAAGGCTCCCCCTGATGGCAAAGAGTACTTGGGGCTCTCTTCTGATGATTCAGAGGATGATGACTATGATCCTGATTCTCCAGTTCTTGAGGATAAGATGAAGCAGGAAAGTTCAAGTTCTGATTTTACATCAGACTCTGAGGATCTTGCTGCCACTATTAATAGTGATGGGTTGTCTTTAGAAGATGAATGTCACATGCCTATTGAACCTCGTGGAGTTTCTAATGGGAGGAAATCTAAATTTGATGGAAAGAAGATGCAGTCTTTAAACAGCGAGCTTTTATCCATGCTAGAACCAGATCTGTGCCAAGATGAGTCTCCAACTGTTTCTGGAAAAAGAAATGTCGACAGATTGGACTACAAGAAGCTCTATGATGTGAGTGCCTCTGATCTTACAATATTTGAAACAGCTTTTCTATCATATAGTCTTGGCACTTTTTTGGTGGTTGTTTAACACACATATATTCCAAGCATGATCCTGTAATTAGAATCATGTCCCGATCTTTTGTTTCAAATGGGTGTTTTACCTGCTTTTTTTTGAGAAGTGAAGGAATTGTGATTCTTTCCATAAAAAATAAATTATTTTAACCTGACTACTATTTGTTCCACTCTTTTACAGAGAAGCGCACCATTTATAGAGAACAAGGAATTATTGATAGATGTCATGTACTATACACATTCTCATGGAATTAGATTATATATCAAAGCATAACTTGCTAATGCCAAATACTTGTGATTGTTGGAAGCAAATATAATATTAATGCTTCCATATGAATGTGGTGCCCTTACATATGTATAGAAAATAGTTGTGCTACATATTAGATAACACTATATCCATTGCATTCCTCTGCAAATATTTTTCCTAAAGCAATAAAGATAAAGCCTCTCGAGCAAAAATATTTTCAGAATTATTTCACATTAAATTTTGTCCACCTTCTGTCTTCATAGAGGTTTAAACTTAGTTTCAAATATGCAGATTTTATTCTTGATATGGTCCAAATTTTTAATCATATGATGTTTTCTTTCAATAGTTTAATTTCATGTTTCTGTGCTCTGTGAAGGAAACGTATGGAAACATTTCTACTTCAAGTGATGATGATTACACTGATACTGTTGGGCCAAGGAAGAGGAGGAAAAATACTGGAGATGTTGCTACAGTGACAGCTAATGGAGATGCCACTGTTACCGAGAATGGAATGAATAGCAAGAATATGAACCAGGAATTTAAGGAGAACAAACGTAATCCTGAGAGAGGAACTTGCCAAAACTCGAGCTTTCAAGAAACAAATGTTTCCCCAGCTGAATCATATGTTGGTTCAAGTCGTAAAAGCGGTAGGCCCTCTGCTTATAAAAAACTTGGAGAAGCTGTAACTCAGGTATGTTTTTGTGAGTTATTTGTTTCATATGCTCAACAGTTCTAATAACCCATCAATTCTTAATTGAGTTGAGGATACCATGCCATCATTCTATATTATATCCTTTTTCATTAAGGTGCAGGGTCTTATTGAAAATATACAATATGGTTTTTTTTTGCCCTTTTTAGAATGAGAACAAAATAAATAATCTTTTTTTTCCCCTTTAGTCCTCAGCGTTTCATATTATTCTTTAACCTTTCAGTCACTTTTCAAACGTCTCACTGAGTGAATGCTGGTCTGTGTTTAGTTGGCATTTTTCTTAGGCCTTAAAGTTTGCTTTAACAAATTTACACTTTTGCATGCAAGCTTCAGCCATGATCCACTTACATTAGAAACTTTTGTAGTACTTCTCAAAGAGTGCTTGTGCAAAATCATCCTCGTCTTGCTTTCGACCTACAAAAGCTGCTTATTTGGTTTTTGAAGAAAGAGAAATATCTGAGATTGATATGGAGAGAACCATTATCTATTTTGCAATTTGCAAGATGTTTTGGGAATCATGGTGTTACGCCATTATCATTTTTCTATAATATAATTTTTGTTCCCCCCCTCCTCTCTCTGATACACGCGCACAGAATTGTAGAGGAGGTAAAGGTGTTGATCATTTTTGTATGCAGAGACTGTACAGTTACTTCAAGGAAAATCAGTATCCAGACCGAGCTGCAAAAGCAAGCTTGGCAGAAGAGCTAGGAATTACTTTTGAGCAGGTCATACAAATGGGAAACTGTTTCATTCATTCTAAAATTTACTCTTATGGGTTAAAGATAAGAGAGCATAGTTTCACGCTTTTCTTACCTAGAAGTTGTCTTATGCAGGTTAACAAGTGGTTTGTGAATGCTCGTTGGAGCTTCAACCATTCATCATCTACAGGTACAAGTAAAGCTGAAAGTGCTTCTGGAAAAGGTAGCTGTGATGGCCAAGTGAGGGATAGTGAATCGAAGAACCGAAAGAGCAATAAACAAAAAACTAACACCCCGAAATCTAGGAGATAATGTGAATTAGATTATTGAACATCTTTTATGGAAACAAGAATGGAGAAAGAAGTTCATTTACCCGAAGCTCTTTAGATTCAGGTTTGTTCGACAAGAAGGAAAGATTTTGGTTGGGAAATCAATTTTATTCTATGCTCCTTGTAGACGAACTGACCATTTACCTTCTGCAAGAGCAAGATGTTAGGAGATGATATGCTGGTTTTATTGTGAAGGATTAACTCTGCCATGAAGGTGACCAATGACGCCACTGCTGTACTGTAATTGGTGATGTGCTCACTGCTCCAGCTTTCTTTTTTAAGTTCCCTTTTTAAAAAAACATTCAACTCCATTCACAAGGATTCTTACACACAAAAAAAGTTGAGCGAGTCCAGCTCGTCATCAATTCCTTTATTTTTAAATTTGTAATGAGCATTAAAATTTGTTCGCTACGTTAAATCTGTAAGCCACGAATTTATGAACAATTGCTTTACTTGTAGCATGCTTTTTGCGTGCTTGAGCATGCAATTTGGTATGCAAAATAACGGACAACCTAAAACATAGAGAAACAACATTCTGGAAAAGGCGTGTTTGGCCATTAACAGAAAATCAGTGGACTTTCATTTCATCAACTGGGGACACGAAGGTATTTTGACTGTTGTGTTTGATCCAGTTGAAGAATGCTCTGCAGTCATGCCATAACTTGCAAAACGTGAAGCTTGACCTGGCAGCCGTGTTCGCCCTTATAAAAAAAAGAGTAATGATTCTTCACCGAATAATAATAATAATAATAATATAATGGGAGTAAGATTGTAAGCCATCCAATCAGATGATCACGGTGAGAGTCATTAGTGGGTTTCACTAATCAAATAATTTATATTTTTCCTTATAAAATAACATTATTCTTTTGGTTATGAATATTCTGGCTCGACGCAAAGCTACAAGTCTACCCTACCCAACTTATGTTTCTTTATTTGTTCTTGAGATTTTTATTCTTAATTTTGTTATGCACATCACCCGCTCCGACATTTCTGAGCCTTTTGATTCTTATAAATAAAAGTCTGGCGGGGAAGTGTGTTTTATTAATAGCTCATGTGACATTAAAAATCTTTGATTCCTGGGTGAAGATAATTAGGACGGTGGAGTGTCATCGTTTTCAACCCGATTGACCTAATTAATAATGTTTTATGACTTCAAATCAAATCTCTACTGGCAAGCCCCAAAATTACGTACAATGGAAAAATAGCCCATATAGAAATTAGGTTTGATCTCGGATCCAAATGAAAGCTATAAGAAATCAATTTTATCCAGCTGTTTTTCTCCCTTTTCTTTCTTTATCTCGAGCGTTCTATAAATAAACCCATCCCGTGCTACCATCAGCCCAAAACTAAGAAGGTAGGTTTCTCAAGAGGCCCATATTCCTTTCACGAAAACGACACCGCTTGCTCTTCGATTGAAGAAGAAAATCTCCCGCCCAAAGAAAACACACGCAAAAAATAAATCTGTTAACTTAACTTAACGCGCTTCTAATAGAACAAGCTCGCCATTCTCCAATAATAAAAGTACATAAAACTAACTGCCTTGATCTTCTCTTCTCCTTCCTCCGTCTCTGTCTCTGACATTAAAGAGATAAAAGAGACTTTTCACAATAGACATGAGCGAGAATGAGAATCACGTGCAATCCACGCGCTCATCATCATCATCATCATCCAGGAAACGGGCCCCAAAGGCTCACCACCCTCTGCCACCCTCCAAGAAGAGGCGAGTCCCACTGGGTGAACTCACAAACTCTCTCCATATCACCACCAACAACTCGGATTGCAATATCAGCGAGTCTAAGTATGCGGCCAAAGAGGATGACTCGCCACCACCAAGTACTGCGTCAAGTCGGGACTCGGATTTCGAGACCACCCCGAAGAATGAATGTGAAGTGAAGGAGGGGAATCATAACGATTTAGAAAAGTTTCCGAGCACTGAGTCCATTCAAAAATCAGGGTTAAGGAGGTGTTCTTACACGTCCTCTATCTATCGATATCTTCACTCCTTGGAGGTATTAGTAATTAATTAATTAATAGCATGCTGTTCTTTTCTTAATTGATTTCTGGGTTTTGAATTTGGTGGTGTCGTTTTCCTTCATTTTAATGAGAAACCAATGAAACAAGAACTTTGGATTTAACCAGTAAGAGAAACAAGGGTTTTGCCTTTGATCAGGAGATTTTTTGTTGTTGTCCCCCGCCTCCCTCCCTCTCCATACAACATAAGTACTCCTACTGCTTGTTTGTGTTCATTTTGGTTTTGGGTTCGATGATTTTTACTGTTTTGACGGGTAAGATGATTGAAAACAAGAGGGAAAAAAAAGAAATTTTGGTCTCTTGCCTCTGGATTTGGAGGATGCGTTTCCTATTTTGCTGACATGTAAATTAGGTGTGTGTCAAGTTGGAGTTCTTTTTGCATAGATTTAGTAAATTTAGACTTACACCGATCAAATTATGAAGTTTCGCAACACTAATCAATTGTACCAGAGGGGATCACTGCTTTTTTACATAGGCTGGGTCCATGTGACAATTTTTTCACATGTTGGGTTTATGTAGTTTCTAATTTCGGTGATTTAGTTTGGATTTGTTCATTAGGTATCTGGGCTCTTTTTTGTTTTCTCACTAAATGAATTCAGTATCTTACTTTTATAACACAGTTGGAAACTACAAAATTAAAAAATAATGATTGGTTATTCAGATGGAGGGCAATAGAAGGTGCCTGTCAAATTACATGCGGGAGGTGCAGGATGATGTATCAGGCAATATGCGGGAAATTCTAGTGGATTGGTTAGTGGAAGTTGCAGAAGAATACAGACTTGTCTCAGACACCCTTTATCTCACTGTATCGTATATCGATAGGTTTCTATCTTCGCAGGCTTTGAGTAGGAACAATCTACAGCTTCTTGGTGTTTCTTGCATGCTTATTGCCTCGTAAAAAGACGACTCTCTATATTGTTGTTCTGTTTTCTGTTAGTTATTCATTGGTGTTCCACTTCTGTAATGCTAATTACTAATGCTTTGATGACGCAGGAAGTATGAAGAGATTAGTCCTCCACAAGTCGAGAGCTTTTGCCACATAACAGACAACACTTACACCAAGGATCAGGTGTGTCTCTCTGTAAGATTAAGGGAAATAAATTAAACTGAAATTGAACTTGTTAAGTAACTGAAACAAATTAAACTGAAATTGAATTTGTTAAGTAACTGAACTAGTTGTATTATGTATTCAATTTTTTCATGTTTTAAGAATTGCTTGATGCGAACTTCAATTATTTTATTTTTCATCAATTTTTGACAGCTAAACTCAGCACTTTGGTTTCATGTTTTTGGTTGAGTATTTAATTTGGGTAAATGTGCAGGTACTTGATATGGAGAAACAAGTACTTAAATCCTTGAACTATGAAATGGGTGCTCCTACAACAATAAATTTTCTCAGGCAAGTTTTTTAAAAAAAACTGGCAGTACGTTATTGCATTTAATGAATTCTTTTTCCTTGTCCCATTTATGATTCCTACCTGAAAGCCAGTCCTACTAACAACACATCATTTTGGATATGCAGAATCTTGCTGAAAGCTGCTCAAGAGAATTGCGAAGTAGGCTAACCTATTTATGCTGTATTCAGAATGTTTTTTGCTTGTTCTCCTTTTTCTTTCCCCTTCAACTAATTCTTACTCTGTAAAAAATGTTCTTTTCAGTCTTCTGATTTGCAATTCGAGCTCTTGAGTTGTTATCTGGCGGAGCTAAGTTTGTTAGAATATGGGTGCATGCGCTTCTTACCATCAATGATTGCTGCGTCAGCTGTTTTCCTTTCAAGTTTCACGATCCAGCCACAGATGCATCCTTGGGTAAAAAATATAATTTCCCTGGAATATTCAAGTTTCTGAATGTTTCATTATGCCTGAGAATTTTAATTGTAGACTTGAGTGAGCATTGCAATTCTCAGCTTTGGAGAGACATTGATATTTGGAAATATCCTTAATAGTGTAAAGAACACAGGCAGCCAATCATAAATTCGTTGGTTTGTGATTTTGTAATAGCATCTACAAACTCAGTATGAGAAAAGATTATGAATATTTAGAACTGGAAGTGGCTCAGGCTGATTGCAACAGGCAGAAGTGAATAATTTCCTGGATATTGAGAGATGGATGATAAAATCAGGAAATCTTGAATTTTAGTCCTACTTTAACATTGCTGCATCATTTGCAAATGTTTTCTTTCTAATTATGTTTGTGTGCCTCTTCAGAGTATGACATTGCAGCATCATTCAGGTTACAGACCATCTGACCTAAAGGAATGTGTTCTTGCTATTCATGACATTCAATTAAATAGAAAAGGAAGCTCTTCGCGAGCAGTGAGAGATAAATACACACAGAACAAGGTATTCCAGTTTACAGTATCTGCATTTGTTTCTGATCTCATGTGCTTACCTTCCAAAGAAACTGGTTTGAGAAATGGCTGTATGATTCATTGGATTCCTGCCATTTTTCTGTTGATTGCACAACTATGGCTTATAAAATTTAGGACACGGGGTTGCAGCTAATAAATATTAATATGGTGATATTCCTTCCTTCTCTTCTTCTGTTTTCCTGGGGACAGTTTAAGCATGTGGCAACTTTATCTCCTCCCTCAGAAGTTCCTGGGTGTTACTTTGCGGCCATCAATGAGCTATGCTCTGTGAGATTCTCAAGAATGCGTTGAAGTAGTGTTGTTTTCTTCCAGCAGATTTTACAGCATTATTTTCTTTCGATGTCCTTGCTCAATTGGATGGCGGTACCAGTCAACTTCTTGTTGATAGCTGGTGGTTCAAAATGGAGGTGCTTCTTCAAGACTTGGCATTATAATCTGGTAACGTTTAGCTTTGCATACCCTGGAGGTCAGCCATTAGTATGGCAGGCTTCTATGGTTGGAGTTCAAAGTAAATTCTGAATTTGCAAATAACACTGTACATCATGTTAGCTTTAGGAACATAATATGCCGTGCCTAATGTTTTTCGACTCCCAAACATTGAAAATCCCTATGGTTTTGATCCCAGGTAAAAGGTTACGTTTTCAGACTCTTCTAGTTTCTACCTCTCAAATTTTGCTCCCAAGTAAGAAGTCTTTTGATGCTAAAAATGAGTGTAGAAAATCGGGAAGAAAATACTTATGTTTCAATCTAAATGCTGTTCAGTTGAAGGAATCTTTGTAGAATTAATTATGGGCAACAAATAATAAAAATGGCTAGCCTTAGTATTGATGGATTCCATTTGATATGTAGAGTTCAATGATGATGACTTTTCTTTTAAAACTCTAATATGTTCAACTACTCAGGCATGTGTGTTTGTTCAAATTTTTATTTTATTTAATATTAAATTGATTTTGAATTTTTTTTTTATATAATTAAAATTTTAAAAATATTATGGAACCATTAAAATCCACAAGCCAAAGCCATGACTTTGATGATTTAATCTGAGTTGACTATAATTGATATAATATTTCATCGTCTTAATGTTATATATATATAAAAAATTTGATAGTCATTCAAACTGCCTTTAAATTTAAGCTTTTAACTTTGTTTTTCTTGTTATTTTTTATCATTTGATTTTTTTTTTATTTTTAAATTTGTTAAATTGACCAAATCATAATACGATAACTTTCAAATAATTTAATTAGAAACCAAAACTTGACAAGGAGGGGAGTCAAGTGTTTTATGATTGACTTCCTAGATTAATTTAATAATAATATCAAAATTTTTTCTATAACTTGGATAATTTTTTTTATGTCCAAAATTTTTTTAGTCTAACCCATGCACAAGAAGTAAATTATTTATAATTATTTCATTAGATATAATAAAAATTATATTTAATGATTTTAAAATTTTTATTTAAAATAGATGCCATGTCATATAGCAAGTAAAACCTAGTAAAAAAAATTTCAATAATCTTAGCACTATCGGAGTAAAATGCTTTTATTTTTCTTAGAATGCAAATTTTAAGAGATTAAATATCAATCAACTATTAAATGTTTTTGCTTATTTTCGGTACATTTACCATATCGCTTGTTGTTCCAACTTCGAAGTCAATTAACTATAGAATTAGGTTAAAAATGAGAATGAAAAGGAGTAACTATAAAAATTGCCCTTCTATTCTTCGAAGTCAATTACTAAATTGGATCTGCTTTTTCGGCCCAACCCGAACCCGTCAAATCTCGTACCCGGAATGCCTAATAAAATCACGATGCTCATAGTTAAGACCCGAAAAGGCCGGAGCGAAGCAGAAAAACTGCCACACCGACCGAATCCGTAATAAAAAATCCATCGCGATGGACGTGGAAGTCGATGACAAAGACCTAAAAGCCGCTGGCGCCGAGATTTTAACCGATGGCCGTCATGGACTCCGCATCCATGGCTGGGAAATCGTATCTTGCAACGGCGCCATCCTCAACTCCTCCTCTCTGATCACGTACTCTCCCTCTTTCTAAATTAGTTTCAAATTTGCACTCAATTGAAGTGTCTCATGCAAATCTGAGCGCAAATGGTTAATTTTAGAGTTTTTGATGGTTGATGCGACTGCTGCAGATGGGAAGACAAGCTAAAAACTTCTCATTTACCAGAGATGGTTTTTGGAGAAAGTTGTTTAGAACTTAAACATGCGACTAGTGGTACCAAAATTCATTTCAATGCGTTTGATGCCCTAACTGGCTGGAAACAAGAGGCTTTACCTCCGGTCGAAGTCCCTGCTGCTGCGCTATGGAAATTTAGAAGGTAATTTTAAGTATTTGTTTGGATTTAATTGCATCAATATATGGCATCCAGAAGCTCATTGTGTTAATAGACAGTTGAATTGTTTCAATTTTTGATATAGTAACGTGTACGAGCATGAGGCAAGAGAGATTGTTTTTAGCTTGTGCTAACACTTGGTGTGAATTCAACTTACAGCAAACCATTCCAGCAGGTGATATTGGATTATGATTATACATTCACGACGCCTTATTGTGGTAGTGAAACAATGGAATTGGATATAGAGAAGGTCTGTTCTGTTACTTAACAAACTTTTTGTTGTGTTTGTGGTTGGCAGAGAATAAAGGGAAGACTTGTTGCTATAGGATGTTTTGTGTTGGAGGTTAAAGTCATGTTCTAAGTAGGCGGACTTAATGGATTAATTCATGTCCTCCTTGTTGAGAATTTTACGTTAGCAGTTTCTATTTTAATGTTGGATTTTCTGTTTTTCTTTTCTTTGTTATTTCTGCTTTCTTCCTGCCATTTTTCCCCATCAAAACGTTAACAACTTTAAAAGAGGTCCTGATTAAAACTTTTTTTCTTTAGGTTATTTGGGTTTACTGTGAAGGCTAAGACATGACTTGGATTTCCTTAAAAAAATATATGTTAACCATGGCTGAGATTGACCATTGATGAATCAAAAACATAAGCTGGCTCAAATATAGTGTAATTAAGCTTTTGTTAAATATAAAAAAATTAACTGTTCTCTTTCTCATGTCATTTGGTTTTGTGTAAGAACACGTTGCAAATCATATCCTTGGTTTTGTGATCAGAAAGACAGCGGGGGAATTTTGGAGGCTAGCTGCAGCCCCTGTTGGGAAGACTGTGAAGAGCAAATTGATGTGGTTGCACTTGCATCAAAAGAGCCTATTCTTTTCTATGATGAGGTTGACTCCTTGTGTAAAACTAAGAGCATAAATTCATAAAATTTGAAATTCATTCTCTTCCTGGTATTTATGGGTTTGTCATGATTAAATAATCTGTTTAATTCCACAGGTAGTCTTGTATGAAGATGAACTGGCTGATAATGGGGTGTCGCTTTTAACTGTAAAAGTGGTAAATACTGAAACTTTTACTAGTTGTTCTAAGTACTGATATGATATGCTGCCTGATAATCAGTTTCCAAAGAATTGATTATCTCCTCTTTGAGTTTTGTAGAGAGTCATGCCAAGTTGCTGGTTTCTTCTTTTGCAATTCTGGGTGCGTTAATCATCATTATTTTTTACTCAATTTGCACATCCACTTCAGTAAAACAGCTCCATTTTCTTTGTACATGTGTGCATGTATCAATGCTAGGTATAAAGAAGCTGTAAACATTTTCCTTTTCCTGAAAAGGGACATTTTTTCTTCACTTTTATATTGTTTCACTAAATTTCTCTTTTCCACCGCCTCTGCTACAGCTTAGAGTTGATGGAGTGCTAATGAGATTAAGGGACACTCGTATGCATTGTGCTTTTAGTGAAAGTGCAAATCCTATTGTTCTTCGAGAAAGCTGCTGGAGAGAAGCCACCTTTGAAGCTCTGGCTGCTGTAACCTCTTTCTCTCCCTCTCCCTCTCCCTCTCCCTAGCTATCTACCCACCCACCCACGATAAAGAGCACATGTATGGCTAGATGTGTGTGTGTGTGGTGGGTGTTTATTACCTTTTTTTTCCAGGTCTCTACACTTTCAGAAGCTGTAAAGATAGTTTCTTTTTTGAGTGTTATCATAGGAATGATCATCAGGTTATTTCTAAAAAATAGCAGTAGTGCAAACAGCTTTCAAAATTGTGTCTAAAAGAGGAGTGAGGAGTGAGGAGCAAAAAGAAAAGCTAATCCGGATAGAAAGACAGAAGTACAGAATTTTTCCTAGAGGATGAACAGAATACGCAGTCCAGCATGTCCTGGGAAAGTTTAGGCATAGGACGTGCTGCTGTTTAAAATAAATGTTTCTGTCATTTACACATCTTTGAATCTGCTAATTTCTGCACTTTGTCCTATTAGTATGACTGCAGAAGTTCTCAAATAAGTTGGTTCTATGTGGAAGTGTGTGGTCTGGTACATGTTTCATTGCATTGATATAAATGTCACAGTATTATCACTGTAAATTCATGATGTTTTAATATGCATCCACTTAGGCTGTTTAAATTGGGCAATATTGATTTTTTATGTCGTCCTGATCTCGAATGGGTATCTATTTTTATTCTCTTTCTCTGTAGGCAATTAATGCTTTTCTTAGATATATTTCTAATTGTAGTACAGTCTACTTGTGTAACATTGCAACAAGTGTTCTCCAATTTTCATGCATCACTTTCTGTAATGTTATTTTGCAGAAAGGATATCCTACAGATTCTGCTTCATATAGTGATCCAAGCATCATCAGCCAAAGGCTTCCTGTCATCGTACACAAGACTCAAAAGCTTAAGGTCCACTGTAATTTCTGAGGCTGTAAATTGTCTTTGTGCATGAAGATTTGAATTGCTTACAATGTTGAGGCCATATAGAAATCAAGCCGTTTCACGTGGATTGTGGATTGTATTTGCTTATTAAATTGGTAAACTATTTTATGATTTTATTTGTGGAAAGAGAAAAAGGAAACGATATTCACTGGATGAACAAAGATATTCTGTTTTCATGTTTGTGTAATTGTTTCTACATCGGATGATAATGGGATGCAGAAACTAATAGGAAAACATGCACATGACATTGTAACTAGGACAAACTGAGATACATAAGCACTAGTAGAGCATATGAGCTATGCTTAGAGTGTAGAAAGGAAGCACAATGAGAAGGAAAGAAAAGCTTTTGGAGTGCTGTATCAACCGAAATACATTACCACAGTTAAGAAAATGAAGAAGTGTAAGAAGTGCTCGGATGACAAGGGAATAGGAAAGCAAAGAGTTCACAGAACTTTTTGCAAGGGATAAAGAAACCTACCCATCATCAATGATTGATAATAATCTCCTGATTGACATTTTCATTTGGTGTTTCCTGACCATGTTCATGGAGACATCAAGTTAGTTGGGACTTTGAGGATTGACAGTGTCTAATGATTTACACCTATAAAGCAATGGGTGGTTTTGGAGAAACACGCACATGAGCGAGTATAATTAACTGAGCATGTTGGGAACTTGGGATGGGATGCAAACAAAACAATCCAGATCATAAGAAGGGTTTTTAGAGATTGTGTTAGTGGTTCAAAGTATTTTTTGTTTAGAAATATATTAAAATAATATATTTTTAGATTGTTTTTATATATTAAAAAAAATTGAGGGAAACGTTTCCACTTAAAGTTACATATAATATCGGAGAAATTGAAGATAAGGGCCATAAAGGACATGGACCGAGGCAGGAATAATAGAAGATTTACCCTATTATATCAAAAAAAATTTCAACAAGGAGATGATTAATCAATTCGGAGACAGTCTTAGGTAGTTTCTCCCTTTGCTTATTTGGTAGTCAACTTCCACGGACAAGGGTATTGTGATTGCCAAAAGAGAGATTGATCACAAAAACTCAGTTGCTTCGTGATTTGCCGTGGTTAAGCCCTTTTAAATTAAATGACAAATTCCATTATACAGATGATAAGGCAGGCCAAGGGCGGCAGTAATATCGACGGAGATTAGGATCATCTTGGACGAATGGAAGAAGAAATGGTAGGAATTTTCATAACTGAAGCAAATCAAATCCATTTTCAGATAAATAAGATAAAAAAACAAAACTAGTGGATAGGAAAGCCCCGGAGATTATATGGAAAATGGCGAAGCTGGGGCTATAAATAGGAAGATGAGGAGATAATGGGCAAAGGATATGCATGATATTAGGTTGATTTCAAGACTTTAATAAATCTAGTGACGTATTGAAAGAATTCAAGATTTTAGCATAGAAATCTTCTGACTTTTATTGGTTCTTTGCTAAAGGAAAAGATGCAAAAACAAAAGAGGAAAGGAAGGCACATGGAAGTCGTCCCAGGGAGCTTTTGAGACGCCCGACAAGACCTTCGAAGCCGGTACCATAAGGAAAATTCGCATGGCTTTCTTCGGGACATTAACAACAAAAACATCAGCCAAGCCTCAATCCCAAAGTTGTTGGGGTCAGCCATATGGATCCTTTTGGGCTTATTGAGCGATTTTTGGACATATAAGCAAAAAACAAGGGCCATGTTAAAATGTAAAATGCCACATGGAGAGCCATATCGGGAACAGAGAGAGCTAACACATGATCTCAAATGGTGTTAATTGTTTTCCTTCCCTTCTTGGCACTGTCTGGTTTGTGTTAGGGTGTTCCAACAAATATTTACAAGTCATATCTGCAAAAGAATAATTACCTGTGGTGTAAAATGGATAATTATTGCATCAATAATAAATTAATAATTGCCCAAAAAACTTTGAATTGAATAAAAAAAAGGTCCAATGATGTCAAACAGCATAATCATTACGTGAAAGAGAGAATAATTACTGAAGGCGTAAAATGGTATAATTATTGCAAAAAAAAAAAAAAAAAAAACATTATTATCACTCTAAAAAGAAATGTACAATGGCTTGAAAATGGAGGTTGATAAGGATCTAAAGAACCCCTATATGTTAGGTGCCATATAAATATGGTTCCGGGCATTTATTTTTTCCAGAAACTGAACTAAAGAGGGGGATGGGGATTTCTGTTTCTTGGACATGACGAGCATACATGGTAGGGCATTTTCCATGTTTCTTCTAGTTTGACCAAGCAGAATTGGTATGATTTTTAACATTTCAAAGGGTTGGTTACCCACCTGTATTAGTTTCTGTATTAGATGGCACTTCAAAAACAGTTCCATGTGAAGAAAATTGGGAACCACAGCAGGGGGGTTGATTAGAGTCGGAGGTTCAAGTCAAGCTTGAGCGACTCCGATGATGTCTCTGGTAGCTGTGGATCCAAGCGAAAACTGCCCGGCCATGTCAAATCCGTTGTATCATCAAGTGCGAAGGGCATCCATGACATAACAAATCCTGGATTGGCTTCATTAAATCTCCCTCCAATAGGAGTTCCATCTCTGGTTGGCTTGTGCACAAGGGCATGGGGCCTGACCCCTAGTGATCTAGCCATTGGAGAATTGACAGGCAAGCCCATCATTGTCATCATCCTCTGGGAGTGGTATCTTCTGGCCGCACCCCTCTCTCTCTTGTGGGCGTTCTGATGACCCCCAAGTGCCTGTGAACTGAAGAACTTCCTTCTACAGAAGTTGCATGAGAACACCTTGCTAGAAGTAGGTCTTGATTGCGAGTCATAATCTCCTGCTGTTGAGGGTGAATTTCCACCTAGTCTCAGATTCAGCCACTCTCCTGGATTGTTATCATTACAACCTTCATTGCTGTTGTGGTTGCCCACTATTTCATTTTGGTGCTTGCTGGTTTTTATCTCGATCGCTTCTTCCTGGAAGATCATATCTTCAGAATCTGAACTTCTAGGAAGTGTATGGAGGGAAGATGAGCAGGGAAGGGATGGAATGATTGCGGCAGGATCGAAGGGTTAGATCGAAGCAGGAGAGGGGAAACAAATGGAGATAGATTTAACAATTTTGGAAATGAAGTTAAATTGGACGTTTTTTTTTTTTAATTTATTTGGTCTCAATACAGCAACCCCACTAGCCCAATGCTCGGTGTTTCACGGGACAATGCTTATGTCATCTTTACATGTTGCCCTTGTCAAGCTTAGGATTCCCCACTTCCATCCATCTTCTTTATCTTTTCCCTCCTCAAATCAAGCCAACTTTACATGGTTCTCTTTTGGATCAAGTAGAGAAACTTAAGGTTGACAATGGACATTAATCCCATCCGTGGTCAAGATCATAATCTCATGGTAAATCGATTCTGCCTCCAGTGCTCCTCATCCTCTCGTAAACAAATAAAACTGCTTCACTTTCCTGTCTTCGGTATAAATGCTCTTAGATGCTTTATATATATATATAGATGATGGATGTATGGGTAGATCTACCCATCCTTGTAGATAAATGTGAGAGCATGCACAAGTGTGCACTCATCGAGTGATTTTGATCACGGTTGGATTGCTTTGATGATAGCAAGCAAGCCATCCATCCACTCAGATAGGATCACACCGGCATATGATTCTTATTCACAAAACTTTCTGTTTCATTTTTTTTTGCCTGTACATTTCTTCTCCAGTGTATCTGGGCTAAGCACTATAATGGTGGGCACAGTTCGAAACAGGCACATTTGTAGTGTTCAGTACTCTGTCATGTAATTTGGTATGTTATGTGATGAAGACATTGAAAAGATGCATTTCCTATTCGGAGAGGAGAGTGATTGATAAGCTTCAAACCTCAATGGAAATATTAAATTCAATGGTGGTAGGGTTCCTTTGTTTTCTAATTGCCTTCTGATTTAATGTTGGTGGGGATGAATGGTGATGGCCCCAAGGAATTGCCAATAATGGTGATGAAAGCAAGAATATAATAGAGGGTTCTCTTGCCATTTTAACATTGTTTTCCTTTAGACAAGAGTAAATATGCGGGGGTTTTCAATATCGTCTGGGAACGGTGGCAAAATTTTGAATTTTTTTTGGTTTATTTTTTATATATTTTAAAATTATTTTGATATATTGATTTTAAAAAATTAAAAAATATTATTTTTAATATATTTTTAAATAAAAAATAATTTAAAAATAATTACCATTACAATAACAAAATTTAATTTTAAAGTTTCATGGCATACTTAATAAAAAAAAATAAAAACATTTAGCAGCCATTGTTTATGTGCAAACAGAGGAGTGCTGGTGGTTTGTACTTGTTGGGCCAATTCTTAGTTAGGATGAATAATTATTTATTTAGACTTGTGAACATTTAAATAGACAAATTAGATAGTGATAGATCTACATTATAAATACAAAAGCTAATCCAAAAAATAAAGTTATTACCAACAAAGTAAAATAAAACTCTAAATATTTGTTAAGATTGTGATGGAGTACTCTAACAAAATGAAGCATGATTGGTATGAGTAACGATCACAATATCTGCGCATTTTCTGCATTGAAGCTTTGAAAGCTAGCGATCCCGTGTTTTATTGATAGAATTTGTATAGAAAATAACAAAGCATAAGAAAACTTGAAGAAAACAATTTATTCTTTTCTTGTGATATAAAAGTAAAAATAAATAAATAAAAAAGGGATTGAATATAAGAACATGCTGTTTTTTAGCCATGTTTTGGGAAGTAATTGGAACGCATATTAAAGGTAATGAGAAATTAAAATGGAAGTTGCCTTGATTAAGCAATAAAACAACATGGTAAATGGGAGGGACATTACCTTCAAATCTGAGGAGCCTAGCATGTGTGGCTTCTTCGCTAGTGGAGGTGAAAGGCAATGTGCTGCAAGTCATTGACTATCATCTGCATAAAAAAAAAGGAGGTATACAATAACTAAACAATCTAAAAGAACTTTCCAAATTCATTACAACATACATGCAACCCAATTATCAAACCAACAACCAAGCTCTTAAAAGAATAAAGAATACAAATTGGAATTAAGCAAAGCTAAAGACACCGGAAATTAATACATGGATAACAAACTTGGTAAGCACAAAAAACCTTGCTAACCAAAGCACAACAACAATAACCATGATGATAAATTGCCACCACATAAAAAGCTCAAGATCCTCAATAAACAACTGCAAAACAAACACAATAAAAAAAACATCAGCAACCCTTGACAATCAAAGAATAAAACATATCAACCTAATCAAGACACGGGGGAAGTTCTTAAAGTGTCCCAAGAAACTAAGCAAACATTTTGAAAGCAACTATATACACCCATGTACCTCTCTAAAAAAGAGATGAAAGCAACGATGTAAAAAAAAAAAAAAGTACAATAAAAGGATGAATATCTCATTCAAGCCTAGTCTCAAATCCTATGAAAACCCTTTGAATTCAGCAATTCAAAAAGAAATTAGAAAACAAATGAAACCAGAATAAAGAAAAAAAAAACTTATCTCATAGTAACCAAACTGAAAAAGCTAATTGATAAGGCACATAAACTTTAACAAATTTCTCTCTGAATCAAACATATATCTAATCCTAGAGTACCGGAACAATACTCTCACAACCATCACCAAGCAACTAGGTACATTATAAATAAGGTGTGCATTTAATGTAAGCAGATCTCTAGAAAGCCTCACATCACGCGAGAAAATCACAGAGAAATAGATTCCCAGTGCGAGAAATACTGCTCCAATCTATAATGTTCCAACTCAAAGGCCAAAGGACTTTAGTGAGGCCTTTTTTTTTTGTTGGTAATTTTCAATTCTTTTGTTACATCATACAAGGCATTTGGAGCTTAGATGCCATGAAGGATATTTCATTGCCCTCTCTCTCTCTCTCTCTCTCTCTCTCTGCTGATAAGCGTGGCATGCATGAGAGAGGCTAGAGACCTGTAGGAATAAATTAAGGATAAGAATTTGTGCCGTTGACATTTAGAATGTCTCGGCTTTAGATTGAGGAGCTTTAGATTGAGGAGAGTTATGAGTTGTTTCCCAAACTTCTTGGATTGGGAGCATTTGAAAAGAGGAGTTTTTTTTTTTTTTTTTGTCTATGGAGCTAGCGACTTGATTTTTTCTTGTAGCATATATCATGGTGCTGAATACTGTATTAATCCCTTCATACATGATTACATATTCGATTAAGATCACGAGGATGTAGACTTGAAAAGTCGGGGAAGAAATTTTGAAGTTAGGCTTTTAGTTTGATGTTTAACGTACTGCTCTAGTCAACTTTCTATCATTCTCAGTCGGTGTTATCTCCGACTCGATCCTAAGGAATGCTCAAACTTCTCAATTTTTTCATTTTTTTTATTCCTCATACAATTCAATTTGTATATTACAAGGGATGATACTTTTGGAGTCTTTTTAACTCTCTTTTCTTGTGAATTTTTATCCAGTCTTTCAGGTTTAATTCTCATTCGATGTTGTCATGTCAGTGGTAAGAAGGGTGTGGGACTTTGCTAGCTTCGTCTGCATGCGCGCCTCACCTGTGATATGCTGCCTCGCTCGATATTGAGGTCAAAGTTGTGGCCAAAAACAACTATAGGGTGGTAGGAAATAGTGGGTTTCACAGTTGCCCGTGGACCCTCGAAATCCAGTTTGATATGGAAGCACTGTATTATTTCGTATTTTCTTCCTCGAGATCAAATTTGTGGGATATAATTAAGCAGCATGCCAGCATCATTTGGTGACACATCCATCACATTGGCTAATTGGAAAGCAACTGGAAATGGTTGAAAGGGACTACAACAATATGTCTGGTCATAAGAAGATTGATACAAAATGGTTTCAATCAATGTACCGCTGTAGTGCTTCGAAAAAATGGAATAAGAATAATGATGATGCAAAGTGGCCTGTCCATCTCTTGTGGATTGAATTAGGTTTTTCGAAATTTGGCTCCACGTTGGTTTCTCTTGTGCCAAAAACTAAACTCGATCGGAGGTGTAAAAAGATGAGACACAAGAATCTCCCAAGTTAAAAGTTCTGCCTGCCTACTTTTTTGTGTCTCATCCGAAAGATTGTGATACAAGTTCTTTTCATTTCATGTACTGTCGGTGAAAAAAGACAGCACTTTCTTTATGTAATTGGGATAATGATATGAGTCATCACTATACATGGGCCAGAAGCAAGGCTTCCACTTGTAACATAAAATGCCAAGCACTTGATGTTCATTTGTGACTTGCCTTTTCCTGGGATCAGTTCTCCACAAATAGTCGTGCACAATATGGACTTTTAACAAGTTGCATGTGGCCCCGAATGCTTCCTTTTAACGAATATCGACTCAACTACTTTCATCTAGCCAATGGTCTGCTGCAGAATTGCGCAAGCTTCCTCTACAAAGAGACATGGAAACCGAAGTGGAGTTATTGAACTATTGAAGAACTTATTCAGTAGCTCCCTTGTTGCACAGGATGGATTCAGAGCTTCCTCGCTAACTTTCGGATTCGTCAAAACTTCTAGACTTCCCTTGACGAGGCCATAGAATCGAATAAGTTGGGCTATATTGTTGCACCCCGACAATATATTTGATGAGCAGAGGAGAGTGGACATGATAAGACTGCCTTGTGAGACCATATTCCATATGTGCACTATCCACCAAACACCATTACAAGTGAGTTGTGTTTTCCTATCCTGTTCATTAATTATATATCATGTATCAAAAGCTACCGATAGCTCACAGGAATTAAGTAATACCTGTAAGGAGCTGGCATGCATTTGAACTCAAGATACTTCAGCATCCAGAACAACATTTTTCACAATAAACTTTAACGTTTGTTTGGAAGTAGCACCTTCTAAGATTCTCATTAATGACAATGACATTAAAGCCAAACTTGGGGCCTGGGTTTATTGGATGTACACTGTTGCACGGGTAACACCACCAATTACTCCAGGTTGGAATTTGATGCTCCATTAACGTCTATATGGAGTGGATCATGTTGCACAAGCTGAAGAACAGCCCCTCGTGCTGTTTCATATACCATAACTAGTATGAGACACTAGTCAGGTGTGGACATCCCATGTGCTCACAAGGAGTTCCTCCACAGAATGTCAAAAGTCAAACAGAAATCAGATGCAGCATCATTATGTAATGCTACTTGACAGTATTTTGCTCGTCACAGTCAGTAACTTCTGGGAAATACACTCTTCTCCTTGAAGTACAGTCCAATCCAGTCATTGCATGCAACAAAATCTATCCAATTACCCACTGATTACCTTTCAAGCTAAAAAACCTGATGAAGTGTTAAAATTAGGAATATTTATATGATAAGGGTTTTTAGTGGTTGATCATAAATCAGTTAAGTGTCTTTGTAAATAGCTCATTTTTCTAATATTAAGATAAATTTTTTTGATGAACAACTGTGGATACTTGTAAAAAATTCTCTTTTAAGGTGTTTTAGAATTTTATGATAGTAAAGTTAGCAACTTAGTAGAGAAAAAAAATTAATATATTTAAAAAACTTTAAATTCTAAGATTTTGATTGACCATTACAAATTTGGTGTCAAAAAGAGAAATTTTGATCCGTCAAAACCATTGTAAGAGAACTAGCATCTAGTTTCAAGAAAACAAAAGTTGCAATGCCATTACATCCCCTACAGTAAAAGAATCGGATAAATATGAATTTCTTGCTTCAACTAAAAATCTCGGTAGCAATTTCACCTAAGCCTCATAGATACTAGCCCGAATAGATAGAAAATTTTTAAACCTAATCAGGTTCAGGTAAAACTCGAAAGTAAAAATTTAAGCTTTTAGTTGAATATAGATACTAGTTTGCTTGACCCAAACCGGACCTAAAATAAATAAATCTCCTCAAAGTTTGAAAGAATTACATATAAAACAAGCTAATTATATATTACAAATTTTTAAAATCATATCATTCATGTTTGAGTTTTGGATAGCTGATAGAAACCCAAAACCCGATTGAAACGGATATCAAGAATCCATGTGCATTCTAGTTCAGGTCAGGTTTGGATAATTGTTTTATGTATGGAAGAATGCTTGGATCTGAGCATCATTCTCTCTAGCTGCAAGCACTTTGAAATGTCCTCGATGCTCCTCATTAGATGAAACACGGACATTGTAAATGAAAATAATGGCAAAGCGGTTCAAGCATTGGTTGGAAAACACGGTTCATTGAAAAAAACTGTTAGGGATTCATCAATTCTAATGGCAAAACTGTCCATTGAACGTGTCCAGGCCGAGTTTAAAAGATAGTGATTGCAACATGTTTTTTTCCTTGTCCTCCATCATCAGTCCTACGGTAGCCTAACCTCGAGTCAAATTTTTTTTAAAAGAAACCTACAACCAGGAAAACAAGTCATCTATTCTTAGCAAAAGATAATGATTGATAGTACAAAATTCAATCTATGAATATCCTGATTAATTTTGGGTAAAACTCTTAAGACAAAATGTCAGGTTTTGAATCGAGTATAGATACCGGTCTACTTGACTTGAACTAAAATGAATAAATGACCTAAAAATGTTCTAAATAATTCTAGATTATAACATTTAAATTTGGGAAACTAAATGAGTACCAAAACCCAATCAGGTGAGGTGTCAAAAATCCATTGTTTTGGGTATGAATGGTCAAAACCCAATCCATACCATTCCCTCCTCAAAAAAAAAAAAAAAAAAAAAAAAACCTTTTATACAATGTTTTGAGGTGTCAAAAATCCACTGTTTTGGGTATGAATGGTCAAACACCACTCCAAGCATTCCCCTGTGCAGTCGGCTACTCCATGAGCTCTTAACAGTGGGGTGGGGGTAGTGATGGCCCATAAAAACTCTTTTATACAATGAACAAGAACATAAATTCCAAAAACTGAAAAAAGTTTGATCATCATGTATCAACAGCAGGACCTTCCAGAGACAAGGTACAAATCAAAGAAACAGAGCACACAAACCGACAAGTGAATACAGGTGCCTGCAAAACCATCTAATAGATTGTCTGAATAGTATATAAAACCTAACATTGATCTCAGATGTAGCATAGAACATGACATCATTATTAATTATCCATGCCAAAACGACAAAATTCCTAGCATCCCACATAGTACTCCAGTCACTGACTTCCTTCAGATAACGTTGCATTTGGTAGTGCTAATCCAAAGGCTCTTCAAGTACCTGCAATAACAGGGTAATGGTTCAAAATCCATGCAAGAATTCTCCTCTAGAAAAGCGTAGTTTCATGGGGCGTAATTCCTTCAAGCAGTAGGAATCTTGGAGTTCAACCACAGAAAAGTTTGAATTCGAAGATTTCTAATTCCAGGTCTTATCAGAAATTAGGAATGATGTTCGTTGCTGGTAACAGCATAAAAACTGATTAATTGATTTAAAACTCAGCCTTTCCAGTACAGATTACAAAATCCTGTGGCTCCTTTTGTATACAGATATTTTTTATTGTGATGAAGCTGTCAAGTAATAAAAACAGAGCAGTAACACACCTTAGTTTTTACTTGTAATTTGCAGAAAACTATACACGATCAAAGAAAAAAATTGCAAGACAAAATCTAAAGCTGGCCTTTTATGTTGAAGGAAAAGAATCCACTGAATTCTAAATTCCATATGCAGTACTTGAAACAAGTCCCTCATGGGGTCAAGTAATGACTCTTTTGATAAACTATAAGGCGAAAATAACGCACCAAAAGGATTTCTCATCATATTTTTATCAGCAGCAAAGGAAAAGGGAATATGCCACAAGTGGGTTGCAAACAAACTTATTACGACAATATTAAAAAAAACACAACAAAAACAGTAAATGAAGAAAAATCCAACTAACTGCAATGTGTTTATCTCAGAAGCAAATGGAAAGAAGGTTTCTTCCCTTGTAATATTGATAGATTTATACGGAGAGCCTTTAATATAAACAACAAAATAATCAAGGAGAGATGGATCTCCCAGCACTTTAATATAAACAACAAAATAATCAAGGAGAGATGGATCTCCCAGCACAAGAATCAAGGATCACAACAACCTTGCAAACAGTCAATTTGAAATGTACGATGCATTTGACTAAATGCCTCTATGTTTCTTAGTCTCGAAGGCTTTGTTTTATCTTTGGTCTGAATATTGATGCACTACATTTATGTTTTTTAAGAATAAGAAACATAAAAAAATAGAAACCTACTATTGTGGCATCAGTTCCGCGCCTTTAGCCGACTGTAAGTCCACGTGCATCACCCATCTTTTCCATTCCTCCCTATCAATCCCAGTCCCAATTCCTCTCATTAACCAGGTTTCGTAAAACCAACAAAAACCAAATCTACTTTATAGCTCACTTAGTGAATTGAACACATTTTTGACAAACTTATGGAAAGCAACACAAACGATTTCTCTTTCCAATAGAAGTTATGCCACAGCAGTTCATGAATAACAACAATTCAAAAACATTCTGTTTTTGCTTTGTTTTGCGCCCTAGAAACAGTAAGACTCACAAAGAAACTATTAGCGATCTGGACAAGAACGACAGAAGGTACCATGAGACAGCTCACAAAAAGCCCGCAAATTAGCATTGAGACGCGATGTCAAGTTCCCCGCGGACACCAAAGGCAGGAACGACTGCATGCATCCCAGTTCTCCCAAGTTCCTACAAAAACACAACAACAAAGAGAAACATTAAACCATAATATAGAAGAAGAAGAAGAAATTCTCATCCCCAGATTGGCTTCGACAAACAATATGCAACAATAAATTAAAAATGGATTTTCTTGATTTCTTACGAAATGTAGAATTACTAGCGTTGGTTATTTCATAAATTTAAGGATCCACAGGAATAAGCCCTCCATTTCAAACGAGCCCATCGAGCCAAAATAAGTGAAATTTATTAACAAAATCTGCACTGGCCTATCACGCAAAATAAGGTCAATTTTACAGCTTCATTATCCATAATAGAAAGAAATATAAATGAAACAAAAAATGAAAATTGGGAAACAATATTTCAGAAAAAGAAAATCAACAAGAAAAATTCAAGAGGGACGGCTACCTGGAAGGAGCAAAGGATAAGCGGCGAGATTGTAAACGGGGTGCGGAGGAAGGCGGGGGACGGAGGCGGGGGAGAGGTGCAGAAGAGCGAGGAAGCGGCGCCCTGGCGGCGGACATGAGCGAACGCGAGAGCGATCCTCCACTGCGCCAAGCCATTTCAGCGTGTCAAGGAGAATGGGGTGAAATGCGGGGGTTTTGGTTAGGGTTTTAGACTTTTTGTTTTGGAGGAGAGGATGTTTGGATTTGTCTATTACACGGCGTCGTAGAGGAGTATCTTTGGCCCAGGCCTAATCGATTCAAAGCCTGCAATTGAGCTATACTATATTGTTTGAAGATTGGGCTGTGGGCCAACAACGCCTATAAACGAAATATAGTTTCCATTTTCCCCTTTTATTGTCAAATTTTTTAAAACATAAATAATTTTTTTTAGTTTGCCTTGATTTTTTTTTCATTTTTTTAAATGAAAATAATTTTATTTTTTTTAAAATTTCTACATCATATTTTTTTTTTCACTTTTTTTTTTTTAAAAAAACTAGTTTTTGGTTTTTGTCAAAAAGAAAACATAAAATAAAATACAATGCCGCCCGTAGCCTCTAAACAAAAACACTTCGGCTTTGGCTATTCACATACAAAGAAAGCTGAGTTCCTTGCCAGATTTTTTGCACGCATCGTTCTCATGGAATTTTATTCAGTATTGACATTGAACAAAGTTGAAAGAGAACCCTATCTCTTATTACGAGAGGGAGAGAGTCTTTACACACTCTAACTGTGTATTGAATGTGTAAATCTTTCTACATGACAAGTTTACTGTGACTGTAGTTCCTCTATAATGTATTCTATGGAGGGAGGAGCTTCCATCCTTCAGCCAAACACCAACTTCATGAAGATCTCCTTCTTTCCAGCATATGCTGACTGTCAACCCCCCGCGTGCCTTTAATCCTTTAACACATCCGTTTGCCCATTTATCTCGAGGGAGAGCAGGGAGCAAGTACAGATCTTTTATGCTACTCTGGACAAGCATTTCTGAAACCCCCGCTGTGAACCTGAAACCAAAAGTTGCAGAAATAACATCTCTATTAAATCATTGATATAATGCATGCACAGATGTTTCTGGTATTTGAAGATGGTATCTGTCTGTTTAAAACTACAAACAGGATTATATGTTTCGACAAACGTTGAGAGAAACTAATTTGGATAGTTTACCGCATTGTCATCGATAACATAGACAAGGCTGCTTACCCAAAATTGGCATCAATTTGAAAAGGAGGATGTGCTGCAAACAAATTACTGTACAGTCCACCTTCAAACGCTACCTCGTGATCTGGATCCACCAACTTAATTAATTGCTTAACCATCCTATAAGAATGGTCACTGTTGTGCAGATGTGCCCATAGAGCAATTTTCCATGTGGTTGACCATCCTGGCCCATCCTCTCCTGTTTCCATTGACAAATACAATGTAACACAATACCAGACTATAACCCTAAAGCAATGCCGTCCCAGCTGAAGTTACAAATACAATCATGAAGGAATATAAGATGAACTTTTGAACAGTATAACACTTCAGGAAAGATAAAGTAATCCTTTAAGCGTAGACAATCCTCATCTGTGGACAATGCATACAAGTTTCAATGGAATTCTCTGGCTGCGTAAGTTATCTAATCCAATGAAAGTAACTCGACATACTTTTGCATGCAAAGTGATATTTGTTAAACATCAATAGGCCTTGTTGTATATTTTGCACTTGCATCAAGAACTTTAGTGTTCAAAGCATGACATTTTTTCACTTCAATCAAGAAATTCAATATAATTTACTGCTGCATAATTTCTCCAATTTAATGAAAAGTAACTTCAAATAATTTAGCATGCCTAGTGATATTCCATGACACCACGAGAGGCCTTTTTATATCATTCTGCTCTTGCAACGAGAGCTATTCTGTTCAAAGCATAACATTTTTTTGACGCTTGAAACTTGCTCTTATGCATTCATTAATCAGTCTCAAATATAATCTTTCAGAACCAGAAAAGAACAGGTAAAGGTGAGAGAAAGTGATACAGCTGGATGGAACCATTTAGCCTCAATCCCCCTAAACTAGTTGTATATTTAAGCTAACCTCGTTTGTAGAGAGAATTTTCTGCTGCTTCACAAAGCTCTGGATTTTTGTCGATGGTTATTGAGTGCCCTGGAAACAGGCCAAACAGATGTGAAAGGTGTCGATGATGCACATCAGGGTCCTTAAAGTCTTGTGCCTGCACTACCACAGAGAGGATTACATTTGTCAAAATCCAGCAGTCAAAATACAGGAAAGGACTACATTACGTGGACAACAATACAAAAGATATGCGCCACTTGCGCACCCATTCCATAATACAGCCTTCTTCATCAATTTTTGTTGGATAAAGCCTTGGTTGAGCCTGGTGCACTTTCTGAACAAAAGCATCCTCATTTCTGCCCAAAACCTGTTTTTAACAAGTTTTTTACAATTTTAAGTTAGAAATTAGAAAATTTAGCAAATACCAAAACTGTAATTATTACAGACATTGAGAATAAGAGTTTCACCTCAGAAGCAGAAATAATCGCAGAAAATACTTCTTTGATGAGAGCCATATCCATAGTTGATGAATAGCTCACAGAAGCATACTTACCATCTGGGGCAATAAACATGTGTTCAGGAGAAGTGGACGGGTTGGTTTCTAGATATCCTCCATGCCCTTCAATCAACCAGTCCAACAAAAATGATGCACATCCTTCCAACAGAGGGTATGCCTTATTTCTAAGAAAATCCTAATCATTTAGAAAATATCAGCATAACAGAGGGGAAGAAAATAACATGTAAATTATGCCATTAAAAAAATTTATAATTTTCTTCTGAGAAAGAAAGAGGAAAAGAGACTCTCTAAAGTTTCATAAGATAATCAGAGATCTGCTGATGACAGTGCCCAGTAACAACAGAGGGGGAGAAAATAACATGATGTAAGGCCAAGTAGCCACTTAATAACATACAAACCATCCAATCTTAGAAAGAGTCGAAATTAGTAGAACAGACTATTATGGAATTTAAGGGCAAGAGGCCTTCCCCTCAGTCATCAGATCTTATGCTTTCTATAAAATTTGCATGCACCATAACTTAGTCCTAAAAACAATTCATCACAGTAGGTGTTAAGGAAAGCTACAACCACTTTGGTCATAAAGTCAAACGAGAAAGCCAATTATCAAGGACAGCAAGGTAATGGGCAATTTTAGGAAAAATCAATAGCGTACTTCATCCATTGTATAACTGTAGTGCTCCCATAAATGAGTGCAAAGCCATGCCCCGCCCATAGGCCATATTGCCCACACAACCTCTCCCTTATCTGCTGATGGTTTCGCCCATATGTCAGACTTATGATGCACCACCCAACCACTTGTTTTGTAGTTTACCTGAAACATTCTGAGACTCAGATAAGAAATATTTGAGAAGTAGAATGAAGATCACAAAACACTACAAGGGACTCAGGGTATGGTTGAGGATCTTTCTGGTTAAGGTCTTGGGATGCTACATTGACTAGAGAATATATATTGCCCCCATCCTAGTTCAATGATAGCAAGGGTAAATGGTATGGTACTGCTTTGAGGATAAGACTCTCTGGTAACCAAGCCATTTTGACATGGAAACCTCATTAGCAAAGATGAACATTATCTTAGTCTATTACAGTGCTGATTGCAACAACTGAATTTCTTAATATTGGCTAGAGTTTGAGAAGAAACTCCGCCATTGAAATCTAACCAAACAGTCCAGAGAGTGAAATAAATTATAAATAAATTACAAAATGTTTTTTTTTTATTATGAGATAGAAATGGAAAGAGCTCTTACTTGTGCAGTTTTACATCCATTGATTGATAGGGATTTGATAAATTCAAACAAGGGCTCCTGGCACTCACTAAGGTTGCAAGGCAGGGAAGGCCAATAGTTCATTTCAAGATTGATGTTCAAGTGAGGAGCAGAACTGAAGAAAGAGATAAAGGAGTCAGTAGCGGTCTATATGAAATCCTGATGCAGAAAGAAGTGGAAGACATCATAACTTCAATCTCCTGCATGTCCCCCTCAACTCCCTAACTTCCGACACATATATAGATTGAGAAAAGAGGGAAGTGGAAAATGAAGAAGATCAGAGAGTGTAACGTACTCCCACATTGGCTCAAGATCCTTGTTCCATATCCCCTGAAGGTTAGCCACCTGAGTTCCAGGGCGTGAACTAGAAATAAGCAAATATCGACCAAACTGGAATAGAAGTTCCACCAACGAAGGATCTTCATCAGATTGAAAAGATCTTATCCTGTCTACTGTTGGAACTACATCTTTGTTCCCTTCAACACATCTTTTTCCAGAAGGCATAAGATTCTTGATCTCCAAAGATCTATCTCCTATATTTTTATCAGAGCCCTTGCATAGCTGCATTGAAACACGGTGAAAAAGGTTCTGATAGTCATCTAAATGACGTGAATAAAGCTCAGAATATGACTGGTTTTTTATTGATTTCAATGCACGGAGAGACACAGAAGTAGGATCTTTCTCTGATTCTGAGGGCTTTGTGAATGGCCCTTCAAAAGAAGATGAAGCCACCATATGCAACACAACCCAATTTGCACCTTCAACCTTCAACTTCCCACCATCCAAAACACTCATCAGACCTGCACCATCACTAATCTGTAAACCAAGAACAGCAGCAAACAGAATTCCTTTTGGATCATCATTAGCCTTTACTTTTGGCGGGATCCTTTTTCCAGGGCATCTTCCTTCCATTACAATTTGGCTTTCGTCTGTTATGTAACAATGATGATCCAACTTGCTGTCTAAAGATACAGTAAAGGATACGGACCCTTCTTTGCTTCCAGCAATCTTTGTCACAATCACTTGATCTGGATAAGATGCAAAGTGCTCCCTCGTAAATTCTACATCACCCACAGAATACTTCACCCTTGCTGTTGCAGTATCTAAGTCTAGCTCTCTATAATATGTTTCTTCAGAACACATAAGGTAACCATCGAATTCTAGCTTGATATCACCAAGTAGTTGGTAAACCTTAATCATCAAATGCAAATCATTAGGATGTGAATGCCAAAACTTTTCAAAGCCTCTTCCATAGACTTAATCGATCAACATTATAATTCAAGTCCCTGAAGTTTAAATAGGTCCAGGAAACTAGAAATAATATACCAATAACATGCAAGGGGTAGTCACAAGCAATAATCCGATGGAAGTGCAAGCAATACACAAGTAGAAAGCCTACAAAATCATGTTATAGAACTACATAGTTTGAGTTCAGTTTCTTCTATTTGTTAGCCCCTGAAAAGGTAACAATGTCAGCAGCTTTAGTTCAGCTTCGGTTTTGTTTTCATCAAATAAAACACATAAATTCCGAATGTGGGGCCCCAGAAACCAATTGATCCTAATCGTCTATTAACATCTAACCATAGAGAAAATAGAAGGAGTTTAATTGCTAGAGAAAGGAAACATCAATAATGATTGTTTAACATACATTGGCATTAGTTCCAGACAACTTGGCTGCTGCATCACTCGCTTCTGCAAATTCACCACTGTCCACAAGATTTCTAACATCAGCTAATGCCTCTGGTGCATCAGGGTTAGTATAATCAATCGGAGTCCCTGTCCAAAGTGTGTCCTCTGCAAAAGGAAAAGGAAGTATCTAGATTTTCAACAAAAGATAACTAACATAAAAAAATGGAAAAGCAAGCTTTTCTTTTTTATTTTACATACCGTTAAGCTGGATAAGCTCTGATGAGACGCCACCCCACACCATGGCACCGAGACGGCCATTACCGATCGGAATTGCATCCGTCCAGTACTTGGCGGGCCCAGTAGAAGTGATCTTTAAGGGTTTGGAGTCCTCCAAGTAAGTTGAGGTTGGATTCCACATGTCTCTATCAGTGGGTCGTGTAACTAAAACCCAGCTTCCATCTTCCATCAGGATAGTGTTGTTGTTGTTGATTTATTTTAATTCCAACGCTTGGGTGGGTACTGGGTAATATGTTAGTTGCGATTGCATGGGCTGCTTGGGATTTTGATAATGATTATAATTTAAAATATTTTTTATTTAAAAATATATAAAAAAAAATATTTTAAATTTAAAAAAATTAAAATTTTTAGAACCTCGTTCCAAACACACCCGTCTCCTTCAAATTCAAATCCGAAATTATTTAATGCATAAGATATTGACCCAAACATTTTACTTATATTTTTATAAAAGGCTTTATTTTGACTGGTAGATTGTCACACGCTCAATGCCATCGGTCTTCGCTGGCTTGGACGACCGAACACTTTTCCTCGGCTATTTTTATATATTAGCATATTTTTTAAAAAAAAAAAATGGTAATATAATATATTTTAAAAAAATATTAGTGAAATATCATAGTTTTAATGTACAATACAATGCAATGCAATACAGTACAATACATAGAAATAAGCAATTATCGACCAAACTTGAATAGAAACTCCACTGAGGAAGGATCTTCATCAGATTCAAAGACTTTATTCTCGCCACAGTTGAAACGACAGCATCTTTGTTCCCTTTGAAATCCTTAACCACTGAAGGCCCTTCAAAGATGAAGCTACCAGTAGCAACCTTCAACTTCTTGCCATCCATAAGACGTGCCACAAGCGCACCAGTACCAGTCTGTAAACCAAGAACAGCAGTGAACTTCATTCCCTATGGATCATCATTTGGTCATCCTTTTTCCGGGCAAATTCCTTCCATTACAAGTTGATTTTGATCGGTTATGTGCATGATTGTTGTTTCTGGTACTGCTTGAACCTTTTGTTGTTGCTTCTTTCTTTATGCACAATGATTAACTGATTCTCTCATCAATCCTTGTTGTCGCTTCTCTCTCCTATCGAGAACCCACCAAATTCTCAACAAAGAAGAGAGATATCTATCTCTTCTTTTTTTTATTCTCGAACAAACCTAGAGTAACTGCCGCCATAAATTTGCTCATAGATAGTAACTGAATCTTTTTGATCGAATGTGACCCAAACAGCCTATCTTTTGTCCCGGTAGCCATTGCCAACACTGGTGACCTGATATTTGTCATATTCGATTGAATGCCATGAATTGAAACTGTAATATTCGATCATCTTGAGAGACCTCATTTCAACCATGGAGTTACCAAAAAAGTGGAGAAATTGCAGCATCAACTTAAAGTCTTTTTTTTAATGAATATTTCTGGTAAAAAATCTTTAAATAATTAGATATGATAAGTTGTTTCCCATCAACATCTACTTGTTAATGCAGAGAAGATCAGATATCACTGAGCATAAGAGAAACGATTTCCTCCTTTTCCTCTTTGCCCTGATCAACCTGGAAATAAACAAATTCTTATGCGCTTTGCGATTTTAGATAATGTCAACATCAGCAAAAAGTCATCCTTGCAGTCAAAATATTACGGTCGATGCCTTTAATTACTGAGTGAACACAATATTTTGCTGTCAGCAAGAAGGGACTGTTGCAGAACCTGCTCCCATATAAAGTCTCACCATGTAATTATGGTGGGCAATTTCATCTCCTTTACCGGCCCAGAGAATGCCTAATTCATACTGGAATAAAATCAGTGTTCATGGTATCAATAGAAATAAACCTCATGGGACTATTTTAATTACCTTACAGGCTTACAATGTACCAGAAAACTCACAAAATCAGATTTTCCAATCCTCAAAACTAATCACCTACAATGAGCCATTTGTTGTTCTATTCATACAAGGTAAAATCAGTACAAGCTCATGGTTAAAAACCTCAGTTTTTTGTTTAAATGTACCGAAACACTTGTTTTCTACTATCTTCTGAAAGTGACACTTGGGAGAACCATGCTAACACAGAAGAGCCATATGGATACGGCACCTCTGATCTCAACTGCAATTCATGTCGGCTGATAGTTTGCCTCTTCCAAAAGCTTCATCATTCTCATTAGTCCGAAAATGATTCATTACTCATTGAATGTGCCTCGGTCTGATCTTTGAGTGTGAGGTCCTGGGGAACTGGTGCAACCGGGGATGTTACTGGTGCTAAGGTGCTGAGTGCAGCATGGTTAGTATTGAGAAGCGGCAGCATACCATGATCAGCTTTGTAAAAAGCCTCATCGTTCCCATAAAGCTTAAGTGATTCATTACTCACTGGATTTTCTTCTGTTTCATTACCGAGTGCAAGGTCCTGAGGAACAGGTGCAATCGGGGATGTAGCTGATGTCGTGGTGAGTGCAACATGATTAGTATTGAGAGACAGCGGCATCTCATGATCGACACGGTATGTAGTTTTTACAAAATCTTCATCGTTCTCATAAAGCACAAATGATTCATTACTCGCTGGAAGTGCTTCAATTTCATTGCTGAGTGTGAGGTCCTCGGGAACTGGGGCAATTGGGGATGTAGCTGATGCAGCAAGTGCAACATGCCTAGTGTTGAGGGGCAGCGGTGTGTCATGATCAGCACGATGTATACCCGTAATCCTGCCATCCTTGATCTCCACGTTCACTTTTTCATAGGAAAAGAGACAATGTAATTAACTAGGGAACATAAGATGATATCAGTGATTTCTAATTGTCATAGATTAATTTCTGACCATAAAAGCATATTTCCGTTTCATTGCTTAGAATAGATAGATAGTCAGGAAAATGAATTCAAAAGAATTTTAAGAATATGAGATTGTTTGCTGTTCAAAATATATCAGATTCATCCGATTGAACCGACTGCAGTATTTTTTTTATGAATACCTACTACAATTATTTTGTTTAATGAGGTGTAATTATCATACATATCAAACAGATTTATCTTGGGGAGCCAACCAGAAGTTAAAATGCTTATGAAAGGAGCCTCACTATCCGTCCATAGCAAATCAACGACTTCTCCTTCCCTTCTCCACATCGATCACTCCTTTCAAGCACCATTTGCGTATTATAATTTTTTTTTTTTCTTGCACAACAAGTATAAATTCAAGAAAACAAAGACAGGGTTCTAATATAAAATTAAAGAAAAAGTAGAAACAAGAGGAAACAGATGTGATTATACAGAAGCTAATTAATTAAAGTTGAATTCAAGATCAAGATTCTCACACATGAATCTGAAACAATCACTCAAATAAATTAAGTCAATGCCGTTATCAAGAACCAAGAATTTCAAGGAAAACATTACGAACTCAAATAACATTTCAACTGCATTACAGCATACCATCACTATTTGAATACAAGAACCCACCAAAATCAATAGAGTGGCACAAAAACAAGGTATACACACAAAGCAAGAAACCCAAATAAGAAAAACAGTCAAAGTTTAAAGAACAGAAACCAGTGAAAGAAACTGGAAAAGAACTAAGCACCTGGATAAGAGAACCACCAGAGTGTGAAGAGGCACAGCAACACAACTATGGGAATAGCATGAATCCATTTGTCACTCATCATATTGGGAATGCAAACACGGCGAAAATAGCCAGATGTCTTTTCCATCCTTCTTGGTGCATATTTCATTTCTCGAATGTGCTTTTCTATCTCGATTATGTAATCCTGATCCTGAGCAAGTGCTCTACATAAGCTGTTTATTGGCCTCTGCTGCATTTTCCTCACGGATGAAGAGACTAGAGAGAGATTTTTTTTTTTTTTATATGGTTTTTTTGTGCAGAGGGCACAGGAGATTAGAGGAGAAGAAGAAGAAGAGGCTTGGGCTTTCTTTGAGATCTCCCTCTCTCTCACTCTCTTCCTGCTAGTTGGTGATAAGAGGTTGTGGGATTTGGCTTCGGTAAGTAACAGGATTTATAACGACTTCTTGTTTTAGGCGGGAAAACTTTGCACGTGACTAAGACGGTGAATGAGGGCTAATTTGGTCTTTGAAAATATTTGGCCATGAAAATTGACATGAAATGTAGTAAATAAGAAGAACAATGCCAAAGAACAGAAGATTTTTCTTAAAATAAAATCATGGTAGACTTCCAAAGAATCTGTAGTTACTTCGCAGATTTATCCACGAACTAGTAATATTTTTGTTTTCAAAGAATTACCTAATCTCAACATTCGACAAGAAGCTGCTGATGGGAGAGGGTATGTCTTAATGCATCTCAAACTTTCTATTGAATGTGTAGTAGACTCTATCAGGTGATAGATTTGCTTTCACTACAGTTCCTCTGCAAACGTAACCCTTCAAAAGAATTATGTTCGTTAGACCAAAGCCCAGCTTCGCGAAGATCCCCTTATTCCTTCCAGCATAAATTGTAACTGTCAGCTTGCCTCGTGCCTTCAGTCCTTTACACAACCATTTCTGCCGTGCTCTCGACAAGCATTTCTGCGATTGCTGCTGGAAAAATGAAATGGAAATAAAAATTGAAAAATTATGAGAAATGTTAGTGCGTAAACTAAGCTGTCGTTGACACAAAGTGTCCACAGCTTTTAGATTCTAACTTTTTATCAGGAATTCATGTTTTGTTAAAGTTTGCATATAGAACCGTCGTTGATTGATTTCACTTTCATTGACAGAAAAAAGAATACATATAAAAGATCTCCCCATGAACTGATGAGCTAAACAAAAACAATCTTTTTACATTAACTGATAGTACCTCATTATTTAGAATTTCCATATCTTGAAACGAAAGCAACATCTTTTATATATTCATTAAGTTACCATTAAGTTGGAGAGTTTCTGATGCAACACCACCCCAAATCATGGCACCAAGTCTGCCATATCCAATCGGAATGGCATCCGTCCAATGCTTAGCTGGCCCACTAAAGGTAACCTTCAATGGCCTAGGACCTTCTCCACTGTTATCCTCCATCAAACTTGGATTCCACCAATCTTTCTTTGTAGCAAGCTGCAGCAGAACCCATCCCTCATACTCCTGCCACGCACACGAGGTGCATGAGGGCTGAGACAGATTGTAGCGGGGAGGTACAAATGGGATTCGTATCTATTGTGTCAGATATTGTTAGCAATAATACTTTTCTTTTTGACAGAAATTGCTGGTTCATTTCTGATTTTGTGTGTAAATTCCCTGTTGTTCAAGGGAGAGAACATGTTGTGTAGCAGTACGCTACTCATAACTCATCATAGGAAACGTCACGTTTTCTTACCTAAATACAATAACGTTGAGAGGACTTCACTTCTCTTGAATCCCTGTTTTCTTTCTGCATATGAAGGGAGATGATTTACAATCAACTTTCTTTTATCTTTTTGTATCTGCAGATGATTATGCTTGGTCCATCATGGGTCTCAAGGCTAGAGTGTATAGTCATGGAACTCTTTGCAAACCAATCGAGTGCTCTACACGATCCTTGACAAAACTCGGAACATAGTGACTTTCTTTTCATTAGTCGCGTTCGGGAAGAAATTTATATATATATATATATACACACCACTGCACGATTCGACGCAAAAGATCTAGGTTTGAATTGTCATTCGATCGGAGCAGGAGATCCTGTCAATTATGAAAATCGTTATCAGCAAGTGATTGCTCATTTTTCATTTATTCTTTAATTAATTCATAACAGTACCATCTAAGTCAAAAGGCAGATCTTCCACAAGACTGCCTTTTCTCTATACGGCAAGCGCCATTAGTGGGTTGTAAGAGGCTGTGGGATTTGGCTTCGGTTAGTTTCAGGTTTTATGATCTATGAATGTATTTAGCCAAATTTGTCATCACTACAGAGCAGAAGATACTCAAAGGTCTCAAATTAAGGCTAATTTGCTTCTTTACTGGTGACCGGGTACAACCCAATAGGAAATAAAAGGAGAGAAAAAAGAACGTAGAGTCGTGGTAGATGTATTCATAAGAAAATGAGTGTTTGATATATTAAAAAAAAAAATCGTAATTCATAGCCAGATTTATCACGGAATGTCTGAATAATGTTGTTCTAAAGATACTTATCTCAACTTTCAATAGGAAGTTGCTGATGGAAGAGCGTATGTCTTTATGCATCTCAACTGTCTATTGAATGTGTAAGCTCTACCAGGTGATAAGTTTGCGTTCACTATAGTTCCTCTGTAATGTAATCGTTGAATAGAATGATGTTCCTTCGACCAAAGACCGACTTCATGAAGATCCCCTTCTTTCCAGCATACATTGACTGTCACCCCACCTCGAGCCTTCAGTCCTTTCACGCAACCATTCGCCCACTTATTTCGAGGAAGAGCAGGGAGTAAGTACAGGTCTTTTACGGTGCTCTGGACTAGCATTTCTGCTATTGCTGCGGAAAAACTGACACGAACAGATCACAAAATTAAGAAAATTGCATGGAACCACCATTATTGATTTATTAGTAATCACCGTTCTCCAAATCGACTTTTGGATTCAACTCCTCATCTAGAATTCATACATTGTTCAAATATATGCTGTCCTATAGGAAACGTATTAAGGAGGGTCGCGTAGAAACTTGGACGGAGACCTCACAAAGGTCATTGATGATTTCCAACGTAGATATGTTATAAGGTGATAAAAAAAATGTAATATCAATTATTTCTAAAGCTCATATTATTTGAACATAAAACTGGAGTACTCTAAATGGGTTCTTAGGTTGCAATGAGAAGAACGTTCAAAAAAATATTATTTCACAGGCATTTGACGTCAATTTTCATCCCAACAAGGTCAACTATTGGCCCTGTACTCCATACTTTCTCTTCAATCATTCCATGGCATTGATATCCCGATTACTTGAAATTCAAGCCAGGCACCATAAATAAGCTAGATACAAATAGAACTAATAATTACTTGCACTTTCATTGTCACAAAGCAGTGTTACTTACCCAAAGTTGGCATCGATCTGGAAAGGAGGGTGTGAAGTGAACAGGTTACCGTATAGCCCTCCTTCATAATTGCTTTCATGATCTGGATCCACTAGGTCAAACAAATGTTTAACCATCCGATATGCATGTTCACTGTTGTGAAGGCGTGCCCACAATGCAGTTTTCCACACAGTTGACCATCCTGGACCTTCCTCTCCTGTTCATGCATTAGGCAAATATACAGACAAATTGAGATTGCTCATATAATGCCACAACTGATGAAGTTCAGAAAACATGCACACCTTCAAAGAATGAACTTGGGTAAATGAAAGTGACCCAATCATTTCTGTAAGACAATTACCACCATAATCAATGGAGAAACATGATACTCACATGCATGTTTTGAATTTTAAATTGGGTATAAATAAAGTAGCACTTAATACTCCAGTGCCCACAATAGCATGACGCAATCTCTACACAAATCAGGCATTTCAAGGGCAAATGGAAGCTAAGATTTTTCCTTTTCTTTTTAACATCTTTTTTTGTGTGTGTGGAAATACCACTAAACCAAACTGCACATTTAACTATCAATTATCTATCTAGTATATTGAGTCAGTAGATAATACACCTCTTTTATAAAGGGTATAATCTGCAGCTTTACAGAGGTCCGAAGTTTTCTCAACAGTTATTGTATGCCCTGGAAACAGGCCAAAGAGGTGTGATACGTGTCGATGATGAATCTCTGGATCTTCAAAATCCACAGCCTGTCAGAAAACCCAAAATAATTTACCATGCCTGACACCTATGCAAACCAAAACTTGATTATTTGTTCTGGATATTTGAACTTCCAGGAAAAAAAAACTAAGAAATTCAAGCCAAGATACACACCCATTCCATAATGGAACCATCTCTAGCTATTCTTGTTGGTAAAAGCCTTGGCTGAGCTTCACGGACTTTTTGAACAATTCCATCCTCATTTTTCCCCAAAATCTGATGTATATTGTAAAAACTTATTAGAAGACACAATAGAGCTAAAAGGAATAAATGACCAAAGTATGTTAAGGAAAAACAGAAATAAATGACCAACGTGTGACACTGAGAAAAAAAGTACACCTCAGCAGCAGAAATAATTGCAGAAAATACTTCTTTTATGATTGACATGTCCATGGTTGATGAATAGCTCACACTAGCAGGTTTACCATCTGGATCAATAAACATGTGTTCTGGAGAAGTTGATGGGTTAGTTTCTAGATATCCTCCACGTCCTTCAATCAACCAGTCCAATAGAAACAATGAGCATCCTTCCAGCAACGGGTATGCTTTATTTTTTAGAAAATCCTAATTGAGCAGCAATGAATTAGCAACCATTTAATGACTAAAAAACTTGTAGTACATTTAATATTCAAAAGCAATGTACAACTTTTTTCTCCAAAATGAGTAGTGACGTCTCCAAGAACATGCATATATCCTGGATGCTCTGTTACCACACATGAATTATTAGGGAGAAGAAAAGTTATGGAAGTAGTATAAAAATGAGACCTGGAGTGATCAACATTTTCCTTACAACAGCAAATCTCAAGTCAACTACCTTGAACTTGAGTAATAACAGAAATTTATATATTAGCCTAGTCTCGTCACAGGTATTCTATTCATATGAAAAATATTTTAAGTAACTTGTTTATCAGTTGCTTTAAGGGGACACAAGTGATGACTACTACATTAAGTGCATCTATCCTATCTAACAAATTATACATTTCCGTGAAGCAATGATGCGACTCAAACCCTTCCATGAAATGTTTTAATCAGTTAGTAAACACCAGGCTTAGTAGACAAAATTTCCAGTTTGACATGTCCGGTCATCCAACACTTTCTTGTACATGTCAAGTATCGCCAATTATCCACATTAGTAGGGAGATGTAAGTTGAGGTTATGAATTGGGAATCAAATATCCTAGGTTTGATCCAGCGCCTATCAATGTATGAGATTTGTTGATAAATAGCAAGTGGTTAAACAACACCAACATCAAACTCTCTTGTTTCTGTAAATTAACTTACTCCATGACAAGGGGATCAATTGTACTTGGTGCAAAATGACCATATCTTTGATATATCCTTAAGGATCAATCACTCAAAGAAGTGAGGCCTTCCCTCTTTACGTTTTATGTTAGCATACATCTCATTTGTATCCTAAACTCAAGTTTGAATCTTACTTTGTCCATCGTGTAAGTATAATGCTCCCACAAGTGTGTACAGAGCCAAGCCCCTCCCATTGGCCACAAAGCCCATACAGCTTGACCTCGATCCGGAGATGTTTTTGCCCAAATGTCAGATACTTGATGTGCAACCCAGCCTTTGGCTTCATAGTTAACCTGCAATATTCAGCACTGAATAAGAGAATTTACACATTCAAATGTAAAAAGGTTGAGTAAGACTACAGTCACACTCTGTTACCTGACATCTCTTTTTGCTTCAAGATTCAAGCATCAAGAAGACACAAAAAAAGCATGCAGTTGGTTGAGAATGGAAACTATTCTTAAAAATTTGTGATTGGATCAGGGTCCAGGTAGGGTGGGGGGTCATGCTGGTTTTGGACTTTTCATCTGATAAACTTAACTGACTTAAAGTATGATTGTCCGAATAAGGAGAAACTAAATTCTCCCTTCTATAGGATCACAACAGCTGCTAATCACTGTGTGCACAAATTTAAGGCTTAAAAATATTTTCAGTACTTTACCAACAAGCTCACTGCTGAGTACCAGATTGCTAAGCTGTAGGATCCATGTATTTCTAACATTACTTCAACTTGTAGAAAACCCAGCCCAATGAGAAAACATGAAGAAACAGAAAAATTTTGAAAGGCTTTAACTACAAATAAGTGAGGAAAATGGAAACCTATTTTTTGCAAACATAAATGCATGGACGTTTAGAGTGTTTTGAAAGGCTTCAACTGTAAATGAATGGGAAAAAGAAAACTTACTTTCGCAGTCTTACTCCCATTGATTGACAGGGAGGAGATGTACTCAAACAAGGGATCTTGACACTCTTTTAGATTGCAAGGAAGGGCAGGCCAGTAGTTCATTTGTAGGTTGATGTTCAAGTGTTGGGCACCACTGAAAAATAATAAAAGATTATCATCAAAAAAGAAGATTTCGACATGAATAGCTGCAGGAAATTCGAGGTGTCATATTTCTGTGGTATGTTATGCAAATAGGAAGTGCTTTAAGCTGGCATGCTAATGTGCAGGGGGGGAAGTGAAATACCATTCCTCACAATGCTCACTTTATCTTACTTCTCAATCAACTCATATGTCCATCTAAAAACCCTGGCTCTGTGCAGAGACCTATTAAATGAAAGTCTACACAATACCTGTGTGCAATTCAAAGTATTATGGAGAAAACATGAGGGAAAAATATTTTTGGATGCCATCAGCTTCTTTGGGGCAGCAAAGGAAGAAGGAAAAAACCTTTTGTTAGGGGTATAGAAAGATATCATTTTCACCCACGATTGAAGACAAACCAACATCAGCAGCAGTACTCTCCCAACTCCCACTTAATGTCCAAATTTTTTTATTTTATTTTTGGATGACCATGTTTTTGTACTTATACCAAATCACTTATTACCTCAACCCTCCTCATGCTGTTGGAGAAGAGAAAATATTTTTAGACTCGACAGATAAAGCACTCATCTAGAATTTGGGTGATCCAGCATTTTCCTAGTTCTCAGTGCATACCAACAGCTAACAAGACCCTGAAATTTTACACCAAATACCAATGCAAGTTCATGTAGATGAAGGCACACATGCACATGTATGAGAACAAAAGGGAAGAGTTGAGTACATACTACGGGGCAGATAATGCACAACATATAATGCAATTAAAATTAAAAAGGGAGGGAGGAATGCTGAACATACTCCCATGGTGGTTCAATATCCTTGTTCCATATACCCTGCAGATTTGCCACCTGAGTTCCAGGCCTTGAACAGGAAATAAGCAAGTAACGACCGTATTGAAATAATAGCTCCACCAAGGATGGATCTTCATCAGTTTTGAAGGATTTCACCCTCTCTGCTGTTGAAACTGTATCATCTTCACTTCTCTTGAAAAATAAATCATTATTATTTGCCATATGCTTCTTCATGTGCAAAGGCCCATTTCCCGAAACCCTCTTGGAGCTTTTTGAAAGCTGGAGTGAAACACGATGAAAAAGACTCTGATAATCATCCAAATGACGTGCATATAGATCAGTATAGGACAAATTGTTTATTGACTTTAATGCACTCAAGGAGTCTGAAGTAGGGTCCTTCTTGGAATCTATAGGCTTAGTGAATGGCCCGTCAAATGAAGAAGAAGACACTAAAAGCAAAATAGCCCAGTCTGAACCTTCAACCTTCAACTTCCTGCCATCTAAAACATGAACTACTCCTCTGCTATTACTTATCTGTAAATTGAGAATTGCTGTAAACTGAATTCCCTTTGGATTGCCATCTGCATTCAGTTTTGGTGGGATCCTCTTACCAGGACAACTTCCTTCCATTATAATCTGATTTTCACCTTTAACATATGAATAGTGATGCATCTTGCTGTCTAGATATACTGTAAATGATACAGACCCTGATTTGCTTCCAGAAATCTTTGTTGCGATCACTTGATTAGGATTAGAAGCAAAGTATTCCCTAGTATATTCCACATCCCCAACAGAATATTTTACTCTGGCAGTTGCAGTATCCAAGTCCAGCTCCCTGTGATATGATTTCTCAACATATTTGAGATGGGAACTATCAAATTCTAGCTTGATATCACCAAGTAGTTGGTAAACCTTCAATAGCAGAAATTAAACATTAGGACAATAACTTTCACAAAAATCCAAACCTTAGTGGAATGGAGATATCAAGATGAAAAACAAAATCATTTTAATAATCAGAATATAAAGCTTGTTAAACATATCAATTATGAAGTTGTCCAGAAATTGGTAGTGCTTTAGCAAACAAAGAATATATGATCCATCACAAGATTTTAGGAGAAAGCGTTACAAGGCCAAGCCAGAGCATATGTTGCTGGTTTGAGGTTAGGAAAATCCAGACTAAAGCATCAATGCACCAGGCACCAGCCCAGGAAGTCCTAATCACAATGATCTGTTCTTGGCTATATTCACACTTAACCTTCCATCTTTATTCTATAATTAAAATAATTTCAACTCTCAAAGCATTAAGTGATCAGTATAGAAAATTTTATTTGTTTGCCACTTAAATCAGCTGAGATTTTGATGCTTGGGAGGTAGTGCAGGATGACAATGAGCTTAAAACTCCACACGTGGTGGCAAACCAACAAGCATTATATTGTAATACTCGTTGATAAAATGAAAAGGTAAATTATGCATAAGGATGATACATACATCAGAAGGATCATGGGACAGCTTTTCTGCTGCAGTTGTAGCTTCAGCATACTGGCCATTATCAACAAGTTTTCTGACTACCGAGAGGGCTTCCGGGGCGTGAGGATTAGTATAATTTCCTGGAGTCCCGGTCCAGAGTGTATCCTCTACAAAAGAATCCAATGCAGTGAGCTATACTCATTTTGCGGGCAAACACACGTGAGAAAGGAGCAAATTCATCATTTATCAAACAACGCAGAAAATAACAATGCAGCAATGATCTATAAATCCAGATAAGACTATTGTATTTCACTCCCTCTATATGGTCATAGAAACAAGAAAATAAAAGAAATTCAAACTTCGAGCACCAATATTCTAAAGAAAAACACAAGTCTCCCAATTCAAATGATCCCACTTCTCGTGAGAGAAAACTGAATTAACATAATGCATAAAAACCTAAAAACTTCGCCATTATCCTCTTCTTTTTGTCAAATTTCCTATCAACTGACCAGAAACATACATTTAAAAGGCATGATCATAAAGTTATCGAAAATGCTATTTTAGAGGCAGTAATATTCAAAATAATGAACTACGCAATATTTAGAAGCTAATAAACCAGGATAAGCACTGAAAGCACAAATGTCATGATCATTTACTGAAAGTAATTAAAAAAAAAAAAAAAAGTCCACTTTTATTCGTAACATTAAGTAGAAACTCTCATATTTTCTTGACAAAAGCAACATCTTTTATAGCACCCAACAAAAGATCATTTTAAATATCCATTTGAGGCCAAATATTGAACACAAACAAAACGAATCTAAATTTAGCATCCAGCTTACCTTGACCTATTACAAACCCAACCCCTTTTTTTTGTTATAAACAAAACGAAGCACAATGAGGATTGTTTTTGTTTTGTGGTCACTCACCATTAAGCTGAAGAGTTTCTAATGCAACACCACCCCAGATCATGGCACCAAGTCTTCCATTCCCTATGGGAATCGCATCCGTCCAATGCTTAGCCGGCCCATTAAATGTAATCTTCAACGACCTAGAATTCTCTCCATTGTCGTCATCATCCATAAAACTGGAGCTCCACCAGTCTTTCTCAGTAGTCCGGCGAACAAGAACCCACTCCTCATCCTCCATCACGTCTATGGAGTGTTGTAATCTTTATTTTAATTTTAGTTTTCCACCAATATAAGAAAACAACTGAAAACTTTTCTTGTTTAAAGAGAGAGATGGGTAAAAAAGGTGTGAAGAGTGAGTGATTGAGGAAAGCAGCATTGAATGCAAACAGCGTGTAATGTTGCAGCGTGGGGTCCATGTGATTTCGCAGTGTTTTGCATCGGACTTTTCATTTCCTTTCCGATTATTTATGCCATGTACCACGCGGCGGGTGGACATGGGGACAGAGAAAGGGTTCACGGGAGTAACTACGTACACTGTATTTTATTTGTTTGTTGGGGCGTGAGATGATGATGTTCTTCTTAGGTTAGGTTAGCAAGACAAGTTTTTAACTACACTCCTGGTGCTGGAGCATGGAGGCGGTGAAATGTGCTTATGTGATATAAATATAGAAAGGGGACCCAAAACAACAAATCTCAATTGGGTTTCTAAACAAGCTGTTGATATTTGTTGAACAAGAACTATTTTTAAGAAACACGCAAAGACTTTTTCCATAGGGAGGCCAAAAAGAAATCGTTTGCGTGGGGAATGCAAGATTTTGGGATCATAAAACAATTTTCGTTTTGTTTTTATAAAACAATCTTTCTTCCGAGCAATGCAAATTGAAAAGGAATCCTTCTTTACCCCCATGATTCCCTGTGATAATCTTTTTTGAAAAATATATCTAAAATTTGGGGAGTCTTGATATATTTTTTTCCTTTCCTCGCAACGAGTAGGGTGAAACTATTTTCGAAAAAATAAGATTTCAAGGAGGCAAGATACCTAGGATGTCGATTGCCATGCCTTTGCCCAAAGGGACAAATCGATATGCTCTTAATAATGAAGTTTGTAAGCACGTGTTCTCTCGTTTTCAAAAATTCACGACCAATAAATAACGCTAATAACCAATCAAGGTCAAGAAGCAGAGATTTCTTTTTATATACAGTGTTGATCAAGCTGAAAGCAAATACTATATTCAAGATATTACCGATTGCTCATTTGCTCCACCATTAATGGATAGAGAGGTTAGAGGGAAACAAATAGACACCCATAGGTTTTAATATTTTTCATGTTCTTGATATATATATAATTGCACAAAATAGATTAGCTCTTTAGATGTAGAACAATTATTCCAAGAGTTTATGGATTAAATTGACAAAAACAAGTGTGAAAAATATTCATGAAGAAATCTAAAAACATATGATATGACATTTGAAGTTATTGTTTTTAAATTTTTATTATTTTTCTAGTTGATTTTAAATTTTATTTATTTAGTTCAAGTTTAAAATTTTTTATTTAATTAGTAGTTTACTTTTTAGAAATTTCTCAGATAGTAAAGTTTCCATTAAGAATCATTTTATATAGAAGATTAGAACTATTATAAATAGAAGATTTCTAGTTTATTTTTGAAAATTTTAGACTATTATTAGATTTAATAAAAAAAAATTATAGCTTCGTGCTGCGTCAACTTTTATGTGATGTATCCAACTCATACAATTGCACTCAATTATTCAGGCAAGGGTAAAAAGCTGAGACTTTAGTTAAAAACGTAAAAAGCAGAGGCAAGTAATAGAAGCTCGAGAACATAACTGGACTGTGGTAAAGATTCTAATGGGAGAAACGAAGACTGATAATTTCCTTTACCTTGTGAATAGGAGAACGACATCAGGCTAGATCTCCTCCAACTCTGTAATGGCATAGTCTTCCAGACTGGAAAACAGAAAATCAACTCAATGAAACTCTTCAGTAAGTGCAAATTCAAATGCAGCATACGCTTTCAATTCTCCGACCTTGTCACATGACATGCTAGTGCAAAAATTACCTCAAAATGCAGAAAATGTTCAAATCAGAGAGTGAGCTCTATTAAGCTCTCAGACTTCCGTATTTCTTCCCCCGTTCGAACAAAATACATTATAAGTTATTTACATGAAAGTCTTTCACTATCAGTTTAAAAGAGAAAGTTCTTTGCAATATATCAACAGAAGGGTGAGGGAGGGAGGGGAAGGATTTTGCAACTAGTTTGTAGCATATATGACTTTTGCATCATCTCTCTCATCATCTGCAACTGTACTGGATAATTTATCAAGAGGGGGCATAAGGTCTGACTCGTTCACCATTTTAATTTTATTCTTGATATCATCAAGCTCAGCTTGGACAGTATATAATTTTGTCATTAGCTCGGATCTTTCCCTCTGCCAGACAATCCTATCATTATCACGTTGCTGCTGAATGTCCCCCAACCTTTCTTGCAGTTGAGTGCACCGGAGGCGAATCTTATTTAGCTCCTTGGTATGTTTAGCTTGACCTAGCTCATCAGCCCACTCGAAATATCCACATTGCTGACAATAATAAGAATAGAGAAAATGATGATAGGCTGAAAATATTGAACAGTAAATATCAATATTTTCAGATTAAAAATATATAATATAAATTCACATTCGAAGAAAAGAAAGATGCAGTTACACTATCAATTCTCATGGGGCAATTGTAGAATAACCGAGATGGATTCTTATTAGTATTTGATACTCGCAGTTTTGCAAGACGTCCACAATAGCATTCCAGGCAAGCATCTTCAGGGGTACTAGACTCAAAATCTTCAGGGGTGCTCAACTCGAAATCTTCAGAGCCACTCGTCTCAGAATCACTCATTTCAGAGTCACTCATTGGTGAATCCTCGAGGCTGCTCATAATGTAAATATGAAACCTGTTAGCACCAAAAATAATTTTTTTATGACATCAATCCAGTAATTGTTCTTGCAAGTATGCTGTATGCTGTTAGGAAAGGACACCCCGCAGTATCACTTAGTATACCAAATACATGAAATAAGGACAGAGAATAGTTTCACCAATCATGCTCTATTTGTGAGCCTCTTACAATTATACTCTACATAGAACCCAATTTATCCATCAGGAAGGACCTTTCCTGTTCTAAGTTGGGGGGGGGGGGGTCAAAGATTTGCAAGGACATCAATCCATGACCAGTTAATATAATATTCTGTTAAAGAATCACAGAAGACTTTCTTAAACAGCAGCTTTTTCCCTTAACCAGAAGAAATCGCAGAGTCACAAATCACAAAGAGAGATGTGAACACGCTCAGAAATCATTGTTTTAGCTTTAAAGTCAGTCCGGAAAATGCAGCAATGTTACCTCCAACTGCACGGAATGGACTAAATCAAGTGAAGTAGCAAACATTCCTTACCTTTTCAGCCAAAGCCCGTATAAATCTAGGGAGTAGGAGATTCAAACCTGAGAATTGAACTCCCAAAACCCCATTACACGGTCCTTTACCGCTCATCATCACCAGTGTCCACAAATCTATGTTTTAAATAACCATACACCCCCCCCCCCACACACACACCCACACACCCACACCATTAAGAGTGCCACGATTGCTCCACTATAACACTTATACCCAAATCCAAGCTAAAAATGAAGTTTGTTCCTTCTTTTTTTTTTTTTTTTTTTGCTGCTTGAGGAACCCCACCTTAGGCGGGTAAAAACCGAACACATGACAACCTTAATAACCATGTCAATCTGATTCAATGTCCAGATCATTCTAGATGATAACACAGAACAAATAAGCCACTCAACAATGTATACGATCAGGTATTATAAATTCGGAAAACACACATTAAAGAGCAAAATAAATCACAAATGCAAACAAAAGGAGGAAACTAAAGTGGCCCCAGTTGTTTTATTTGTATCAATTCCATTTATTTAATTAGGCTATCTCATTTAATCAAATTTAAAGCTCAACATTCTCGTCGAATTAATACTATAATATTTTCATTACAGCTCACACTATCCAGTCGTATATGGTGATTTCACTGGAAGACAGTAGTGAAAACACAGCAGAAATAAAATTTAAGTACAAAAACCGAAAAATGCAAGAAAGTTTATAAGAACGTAGCAGGAAGAAGAAAGATAGCTGAATGAGATGAAACCGTAAATTTGAATCATCGAAAACACTGAAATGTCTGACCTGGGAGAAGTGGATGGTCAAAGGGGAAAGGAAATTGAGAGAGAGAGAGAGAGAGAGAGAGACAGGGTAGCTCAGTGAGAAAACTGGAGGGTTAAGTTAGCGTGAAGAAATTAGAGTGACTTACGGGAGGATGCATGGGAGAAACAATTAACATGAGAGAAAAGTCGCATCAGGCATGGTCAGGGTTAATGGTGTATTTGATCCCAACTTCCTAGTTGTCTTAATTTGGTCCTTCTACTATAATTTTTTTGGTCCTAATTTAATCTTCAACTTCCTATTACATTAAAAATGAAGAATTTTACAAATAATAATAATTATAATATGAACTCATCTTTTCTATATCCCTAACAATTTAAAAAACCTCTAGATTCTTTATTTATTATTTTTTTAAATAAATATAAAGCAATTATAAAATCCGCGACATTACGACCAATATGTATTAAATTCCTACACACTTTCTCATAAATTTTTTAGTTTTTTATAATTTTATTTGATACTAAGATTAAAAAATAATGTATTGCTCAAATTTTTTTTTTATTTATAAACTGGATTGTCATGTTGTTTCTACATTTCTTGATTCAATTCTTTGTATTTAATTTTTAATTTAAATTTACATAAAGAATACATGCCTTTTGATATCATTTTGCAACCAAACACTTTTTTAATCTATTTGTTTTCTCCATGTTCTTTTTTTTCAAAAAAAAAATCTCATTTTTATTTACAATGCAAAAACCAAGTTAAATAGACTCTTATTAAGTGATAAAAAGTAGAGGACAGCTACAATCTGTTTAATTTTGGCTGAGTCCCAGACAGCTCTTTATGCTAGCTGATGGCTATATATATTAGTACAAAATAGAGTCAACAATAAAAGGACAATATTAGAATAAAAATAGTAAGGGTACCAAAGTAAAATAAACTTAAGAGTAGAGGAACCAGATGCTCCATTAACCGAGGGAAGGCGTCATGTCATACACGTTAACGGGGTTGCATGAAATTTCTGCGAAATCGCGCGTGAGAACAGAATTGGGAAATATCAAAGGGAGTTGGGCCTCATCCCCCAGTGCCACCACTTGGCAACGTAAAGAAAAACCCAAGACCTTTGCTTCAGGTGGGCTAGTCTTGGAACACGAGACTTTAATGGTCCATGACAGCCTATAGAGGAGTAGCAGATACTCCCTACCACGAGGGATCTAATTGCCACAAACTCGAAAACTAAAGGGACTACAATGAAACAACCACAAGTTGCAATTTCACTGGCCTTTTCAAAACAAAGCAAAACCAACCGTGCAAACCCATATCGAAATTTCAAAGGCTGCTTAAAATGAAGCCAGAAAATAATTGGAATAATTGAGATTAAAATAATATTAATCATTAAAATATTTAATATATATATACTTTCAATTAATAATATTAATCATTAAAATATTTGGGTTCTCAATCAAAAAAATTTAATATTCATAAAAATACTTTCAAATTTACATTGATATATATGATTCATTTCAATAATTAAACTTTAATAAATTTAATTTTTTAAAATCACAATTTGATTAAAAAATAAGATTTTCACAAAAAAGAATTGTTGATTGAATTTGCAAAATTCTCATAAAAAATGATGTTGATGCGTGTGCCTCTTATAACTAGTTATTGAAAAGCGAGCTAGACATCAATTTAGCTCGAAGAAATGGATTGCAACCAGTAGTAAAATAAATATTGAATCATAATCAGCAGCTCCGTTTCTTCACAATTCTGACATTTATTTTTCAATAAATTATTATATGCAATCTGGTTTGCTTGTTTTGATGCATTATGTTGGCAAAAATTTATTAATTATTATTTTTTTCGAGATGAAATTTAATTTTCAAAATTTGAGCTTAATTTTATATTTGTACATGTCAACATCCTAACCTGTGAACTAATTACAAATCTAGCTTGATTAAGTTTTGGATCAACCTAGTCGGATTTGGATTTAACAGCAACTATATTAATTAAGGTGATGATGCAACTAAGCTTTTGATAATATCAGAGGGTGATCATGTGCATGAATCTAGCGGGTGCTAAGAAGAAACTACATCAATTTCAGAAAATTAGAAACAAGATATCAGTACGTGAACCTGCAGTGGTGTCTTATTATTATTATTGATCTGTATAGGACGCCCTCTGTCGTCCCCGCAGGTTATAATATTGCTGTAGAGTTAATTAGACATGCAGACATTCCATGGAGGAAAGGCAGAGCATGCAACAACATACTATATATTATAGCACTTGCTTTACACAAATTCCATGGAGGAAAGGCACAGCATGCAACAATACTATATATTACAGCATTTGCTTTACACGAACCCCTTTCTACGAATTTACAAGATAGTCGAAGTCGTTTTCTGAGTAATTAAAGCTCGGTCTATTTTGCAGGAATTATGGGCAAATCAACCTCATCGCACCATTCAACACTCCTCGTCTCAAAATGCGAACTCTTCACCTCGCTAGGGCAATAACTCACCCAAACTTGCCCTCCTAGCCTCCACTTCAAGACGCTGCCTTCCGTTTCCTTGCTCAGTCTCCACTCTACTCCCTCCCCATACTCGTCTCCTGCAAAAACCACCCCTCCTGTTTTTGTAAATGGTCTGTTTGGTCCATCGCATCTAGAACCAAAGCTTTTGCCATTCCTGCCACCAACACCGCCACCGTTACCATCACCAATTGGTTTCCGTGCGGCAACTTCTTGACCCATCTTGTTGTCATATAAGACAGCATCAAAGACGACAGCGTTCCCTTCAACATCTTGGTCACACCTCCAGCTTTTCATCCTTGTCTTTGTTGCCATCCCTGATCTCGTCTTCACCTGCGGGACCTTTGCTTCACCATAACTACCTTTCAAAATCCTTTGAATTTCCACCTCCTTCTCCCCGTTATATGTGGACCGACCCAAACACAATCCACCCACATAAGTCGCTCCAATTTCTGGCCCAACCCAGACTCGAGCCCGTGACACAAAATGCCTCTCGTCATCATAATCCACACCTTCATTTTTCTTGAACCCTAATCTCACCACGTGGAAACGTAAATTGTTGACACGTGCATTGACCAGAATATACCCATCATAGAATCGAACTGCGTATTCCAACTGGATAACTGCCTCCAACTGGTGGTGTGCCAAGGCATATTTCAACACGGTATCCTTAGCTTCAAGGATGCAAAATTTATTGTTTCTAGGGCATGTAGGATTCATTGCTAAAATTGGAGCGTAGCCCTTTAAGACCCATAACCCATAAGCCTCCGTTGCATAAGATAACCCAACTTGCTGGCTTGCCAAGGGTGCTAATGTTTGTAACCCAACTCCTACTTCCCTTAAAATGAGCCATTTTGCTAACATGTAACCCATTGCGCGCATAAAACATAGCTCAGCATCCACCCCCACTGTAAGTAAAAACGTTCGCAGCACAGGTGCTTGTTTACACGATAATGTTTCCAGGTGAGGACCCAATACGGACTCAAAGCACAGAGACCCAGCTTCGGTGGGTGCGTCAAATGCACACAACCAAAACAAGCGCGTGATAAAAACTAAGCTGAAGAAACTTGAAAAGGACTCGGGTGTGTGAGAGTCCATAATCCAGGATACTGGGTCGGGTTTTAGCTTTTGTAGTTGGGAACGTGGGCAAGTGGTATTGTGCGCCGTGGGTGAACGGGCTATGATTTCTTGGAGAAGCTGGAGTACAAGAGGGAGGAAGGGTTTTTCAGAGTTGAGAGGGCAGGTGTCAGAGACCCAGAGAGTATTTGGAGCATCAAAAGGATGAAACCCCTGTAAACATATAGTGAAAGTCACCAACGCTTCCGAGCTTGACCCGGCAGTTCTCTCAGCTTTGAGTTGAATAGCTCGAGTTGGCCCCTCCTGACTCGGTTTCGAACTCGCTAGCTCAAATATGAGCGCTGAGTCTGACTCGGCCCACTCGTCCGAGTTAGGTAGCTCACATATCCATGACCAAATGTCCATCATCTTGGCTGATGTCTTGGTTTTGGCTGCTTTTGTTTGTCTATGACTGTTTGGAAGATAGGCAACTCTGGAGATGGGTTGATTAGTAATGGAGGTTTACATAAGATTTTAAAGAGAAAACGAGTGATGATGGGCACGCCACCTTGGAGTTAACAGAAACCACGCATGAGAGCTGGTGGTTCTCGCGGATTTGTAATAATGTGTATGGTTTGCGGTCACATTAAATGCATAATATTTTCTTTCTTGAACTCTTCTTCTATATATCTCGTCTGGGGTTGAAAGATAAGTGCTTGAATGGCCAGAGGTAGCTGCAGGTCGACGACGTGGAAATTTAACGTTTTCTTGATGAGTCGCCTTACACGTAGACAAAGGGACGTGGATAGTTTGCATGGTGAGTTCTGAGTCACAGAAACTAAAGAAAAAATGCCTTGGATTTAACAAGAAACGCGTGTCTTCTATGGTCCACTGAGAATTTCGAAAATTATCTGCCAGAATTTGAATTAAGCAGTTGAAGATGAGTCCAGCAAAGCAAGTGCCCGTTTGGGAACGGAAGAGAACGGAAGATCAGTACTAAACTACTGATACGTTCATGAAAAGAGAAAAAAAAGCCGGCCATGGTGGCTGGCTAGCTAAGAACAAATGCACGGGTTGTACGTCGTCAGAAAGCAGAAGCACTTCTAGCATTGGTGTGTTAATTTACACTTGTTGGAAATTTATGTTGCCCTAATTTTGACCACCTAAATTATAATTAAAATTATATATTATATAAAATAAAATAAAAGAGCTTAGTGATATTCTATGCTGCGGATACGGTCAATATTTCCTTTTTTTAGTTTTTTGTCACTCAATTTATTTTTATTTGATCATATTACAGTAGATTAATTTGGAATTAAACATGGTTATTTGTTTTGTTTAACTTGGTATTTACAGCTCACGATGTCAATAAAAAGGTGTTTGGAAACACGTTATACATAGCGTTTCTAAAAATCAAATCTCAATTGATTCTTAATTTGAAAATATTAAATGAAATTAGATTAAATAAAAATAAAATAATTAAATTAATGGAGACCACATTTGGACACTAGACAAGTCTTGAGCCTTTTTTTTTTTTTTTTTTGTAAACATCAGAGTATTAGGGGAGAGATCCAACCTTCTTTTTGGTTCTTTTATTTTTTTTAATTTGATCCATTAGCATTAAGTTTTTTTTATTAGACTTGATAGTTTTTCTTGACAATCTAGATATGGGGGATCCCATGATGTCAAGAAAAGATTTTGACATGCATTTGATGCTCCATTTTACAATATAAAAATTAATTTTAATGATCTAAAATAATTGAGTCTTAAGGGATCAAGTTTGCTACAAACAACTATAGATACTTGAAAAGAAGAGCAAGACAATTTTGCTAATGCGTGCAACACGCGCGTCATGGGTGATGAAATCACCACTCCTTAGCGATATTTGTAACTTCCTCCGATAGCTTAACATCGTAATTGAAAATTCTATTGGGAGCATTGTAATGAGCTTTTTTTATGGTGTTAAGTGTGTCAGCAGATGAGCGGCGACGAGGCTCTAACAATCTTTTTTTTTTCCCCTCCCACTTTTCTCTTTTCTCTTCTTAGGGTTCACATTAATTTGCCAAAAATTAAAGATGTCATATTGTTTTATTTTGTGTATCATTTAGTCCTCATTCTCATTGAATGCTATTTTTTTTTTATAGATCCTTTATTAATATATATATTCTTTAATATTTGACTTGTTAGAAATTGGGTTTCATGATTTTTTTCAATGGTGTCTTCTAGTTCTCATTACTCAAGTCACAAGTTTGAAGGGTTAACCTAGATTGATATTGATTTTTTTTTTCAAGTCTTTATTTTGAATTTTTTTTAATTTTATCATTTAATAATGAGTTTAGAAATTTGGCTTCATTATTTTCTTTGATTTTCTTTTTACAGGGTTATACCGGTTACATAACCTAGGTTGCAGGTTTGAAGGGTTAGCTCGAGTTGACTCAAGTGTTTTTAGGTTATTTTTTAAAAAATTAATAATTTTTTGATTTTATCATTCAACGTTGAGTTGAGTTGAGTTGAGAATTGAACTTCCTAATTACTTTTTGTTTTTTTTTTATTAAGTTATCCTATTTGCATAATCCAAGTTGCAAGGTTTGGTAGACTTAACAGGCTTTGCTAGTGTTTTTTTTTAGATCATTGCTTTTAATTGATCTTTTTTTATATAATTTCACATTAGGTTATTAGAAATTGGGAGTTATATTTTTTTTTATTTGATCCATATGATTATCCCGACTCTAGGATATAAAATACAAGTTCAATATGTTAACTTAGTTAATTCAAATTATTTATTTTTTTTTTTTTTTAATTTCTTCCTTTAATAGTGGTTTGGCTAAGTTTCCCTTTTGGCAAGCTTTTTTGTAAGGTCCTCATGGTTTTTTTTTTTTCCTATTCAGCCTATTTACTGTTATTATCTTCTTATTATCATATAATTAATTAAATTAGCTTATTTAACTAATCAGGTGTGTAAACTAAGTCGCAATTTTCTCTTCCTTTTTTACAGTACCTCTCCAGCACATGAACGTATTTTTTTATATTTTTAAAAAATATATACCTTTCGCGGATTACCACTCGACCTTTTGTTTTAGAAAAGCTAGCGGACAACGGACATTAGGAAGCTTGCTAGCAATATCTACATGTCGTAAAGCCATGGCTAGCACTTGCGTCTATGATAAATGTGATGCTTTGGGAAAAAAGAAAGTAGAAGCCAAAGTAATGGAGCTTCTGAGCATTAGCTACTGAAACATTTGCTCCAATGTTGAATTACATCATATAAAATTAATTGAGACTACGAATTACTGTCGAACTTTATGTTACTCTATCTAAATTTATTTAGAAGTAGGAGGAAGAGATTAACAGAAAGAGATCGTGGTTAGTTCTCACAAATCCTGCATCTATTTCTTTGCGAGTCCAACGACAAGTCGTTTCACCCAAAAACTCTGTTAACGAAAACATTGCAAACAACTAGGATGCTAGGGCCGTCTAAAGCCGAGAGCCCAAGATTCTGTGATTGACAGGTACCTCACATTTCACAAAACGATGATCTGAGGCTCAAGAGCAAGCATATTATTTTTGGACCTAAAGTCCGTCTGCCCAATATAAGCCCAACACTATTTGGGTAAAGCCCATTAATGGCATCCATATGCCTCGATTTCTAGCGACATTTAGCGGCGAGACGGCATCTCAAGAGCGGGAGCTCCAGTCAACGGTTCGAAGAGAGATGCAGAAAGCATTGGGAGTATATGGGCAGGTTCTGCGACTAGTGAGGCGGTTACCAAAGGACTCGAGGCCTTATTACGCCAAATACGCACGCGAAAACTTTGTCAACTACAGAGATGTCGATGCCAATGAAACCCAATTCCTCGACGAGCTCTTCCTTAGAGCTTATAACCACTCCCTATGGGTTCTCAACAAGGTTCCTTTTTTATATGCCTTTAATGCTTGTCTATTAATGTTTCTTGTGAATTGTTTTAAAGAGTTTTTATTTACGGAGGTGCATTACGATTGCAGTATTCGGTTGATGAATCGGCTGCTAATAAACTGAAGGAGATTTGTAGCGGCTAGAAAAGGGAACTATGCGTGTGCCTGCCAGGTGTTTGTCGTTATACCCCAATGGGTAGGCACGAACTCTTTTGTTTTCGAAATGTGAGGGTTTATGACTTGTTTCTGCTCGTTTTTAATGTGGTTGGATTTTTAGCTTGTTTCTACATTTTTTAGATATTTATGTTTGCCGCCAGGTTGTGTCCGATTAGATTAATAACAGCAGCCGATTGGATGAAGTATCTCATTTTGATCAAGTGAGGTACGCTAATTCTGTGGTTTTCTTTCTTCCATATGTGTTGTGTTGCAGAAGAAGTATCTTCCATTTGCATTCCTTGGAAAAACAACAGCTTGTATGCTTTTATTAAATGGTTACAAGTAGTCTGCTTACATGTGACTGGTTCTACATTAAACTGACATTAATTCTCATCTACATTTCATGGATTTCTAGTTGGTTTTTGCCCCCTTTCTGTCCGAGGTTATATTTTTAACCTTTCAATTGTATTACTCGGGGGTTAATTTTTAATTCCCTTAATAATCCTTCCTCTCTACTATTCGACACCACACGATGTTAACAATTATTCTTGTAAATATAATTCTATTGATTCAATATCGACCACGTTCATAGGATTTGTTGGTCAGATCATGTTAGCTCCATTTGTCTGTTAGGAACTAAACTGCGTGCATGTTTTAGAAATTCACAAACTGGATTTATTATAATCACGTGCAATGATCCTTACGGGTTTTTAATTAGTGAAAACCCCTCTAAAAACCCGACATGAAATTTCCAACCTTCGAAACCAAAATGGTGATGCTTTTCTTCTCGGAAGAAGTTAAGTAAATTAACCATGGCTCAACTACCGTTAGACGGACGGTGGGGCAGCCTTGCCCTCTCGGTTAAAATTTAAAGTTGTTTTTTTATTTAAAAAAATATTTTTAATATCAATATATATCAAATCAATTTTAAAAAAATATCAATACCAGAAATAACTAAATATCGAACCATGTAACTAAACATGGAGACCAGGCACCTTGACGAGGGCCAGCGAGGTGTGGAAAGGCTCGTCATGCAACGAAGGAATTGTCGGGAAGTGATTGGCTGTCAGACTCCTCGAAGCTCTAGTTTATAGCCAGGTCTGTTTCCAAGTGTCTCTTTCGGTAGACATAATTGCCACGTGCCCTTCATGTGTCTGCGGTTTCGAAGTTGCCAGCTATCAGCAGCTCAGGAGAGTGGAAACTGTACCAGCAGCGGCCGAATACTTGACTTGTGGGCCGCGGTGGGATCTTTCACGTGCTGTCTGCTGCAAGACGCGTTTATATTTACCGTTATAACAACATCAAACAAGCTATAACTGCTCCATCGTTGTTTTTGTTAAAAACTTGTTACCTTATCAATCGTCACCGGCTGTAACAATTGTTTTTTTAGAATACGTTTACTTATTTGTTATAATCGATTGAGTTTTGTAATTAAAACAAATTGCATGCATTTTCAACATAAATTTCTAGTATTAAAACAATTAATTATGGATCGAAAACTTTGTGTATTTAATTGAATAAATAGATAGGGTAATAAATATTAAAAAAATGTTAAGTTAATGAAATATTAAGTTAGAAAATTGAGAGATATGTACGGTTAAAATATATAATCTTGCATTGTGAGGGATTATTTAAATTTTTTATTTAATTATATGATAATTAAATTTATTTTTATAAAAAATAATAATAATATTTTAAATCATGATAAAGGAAAATAATTTTACATTATAATTGTTCCTTGTTAGTGTAATTTTTAAAAAAATATATATAGCTTCCCACTATTCATTTAAAAAACGTAGAAGCAATTAGAATAAATAAATAAATAAACTATTTGAAATTCAAGGTTTAAGAGATCTTCAGTCCGACCCGACTTTATTTAGAAGAAGAAAAGGTGTATCATGCGAGATGCAAAATTCTACAAATTGGATTTTCTTAACCCATAATCAATGGAATTAAAAATAAAAAGAAATAGTTAAAATATTAACAGTGATTGGAGAAGAAAAATATAAAATTATCTTGGTGCGAGAAATAAAAAAGAAAGGGTGAAAATAAATGAATATATATAATTGAGAGGTTAAATATTACACTAGATACCTGAATTTTAAAAAAAAATATTTTAACGCCATTTTTTTGTTTCGCTTTCCTTTGAAATGTCCCCCTTCTTTCCTGTTTTTTCACCGGAAGTTCTTAAATTTTACAGAAATAAATTTCAAGGCGTTTACATCCATACCAACACACAAACAACAAGGTAAAAACGCGATCTGATGATTCAATAGATTAAAAAAAAAAAAAAAAAAAGAGCAGGAGACATTATTTCTTTGAAAAATAACACAGCTACAAGAAAGTTTTAAGGGAATCATACAACTGAAAAGGTTACGGAGAAATAGTAAAGCTTAACAAAATCGTTGTTTATAATCATGTTTATAAAGGGACCTGCTATTTTTCAATCACTGTTAAAAATTATGTTTTTAATATAAATTATGATTCAGGATCATGGTTTAATACAACCATGATTTTTAAAATCACGGTTACAATGAGTTTACAATTCTTCTACTTTATCAATGTTCGTCACTCCTGCATAAAAAAAAACTTGATAACAAAAAAAAAAAAAAAAAAACTATAACAAAACCAGCCTTCAATCACTTAGCCTCGCTAAAACACCATAATCATCTTCATTTTATCTCCACGGGTAATCATCTTCATCTTGTTTTCACAATTCTTTCTACTGTTTTTTTTTGCAAATCATCAGCTCAAGCTTCCATTTACAGCCTCCCACCGCTACAACCACTGCAACATGATCGTTGAAGTGTCGCGGTTGATCTACATGTTTTATCGATGATGATAAACTTGTTTATTGTTATATTTTTTTTTTTTTATTTGAGATATGATGTATTATATTTAACATGTTAAAAGAGATAATTCGTCAAAGTAATGTTGTTTCAAATAACAAGACCATTTAAATAAGTAAAAAAGTTGTGATATTAATGAAATCGGCTCATCCACTTATTGTTATACGAGAAATGGATAGGCTTTAATGTACTATTATTTTGTGTTGTTGTTTTTTTAATTAAAAGTTATTTTTATTATTATTATTTTAGCTAATTATCATATTAATTTTAATGTTGTCCTGCATTTTATGTATTTTCATACTTGTTTTAAATAAATATATTTTAAAAAATTTTAATTAATAAGTGGATACTATAAATAACTTGTTTAAAATTTCGATAATTCACAATTAAAACAAACACATTTTATTTTGTTTTGTTATTGTCATTATCAATTATCTTTATAATTAATAAATAAAAATAATGTCTAAAAATAACATTGGATAAATTTATAATTATAATTAACAAATAAAAATTATGTTAAATTATTGCACTCTTAGCTATGAGTTTAATAATTTATGATTTTACTGAGAAGTCGTTGTGGTTTAGATTTTGTTTTATATAAAATTTAGGTTAAGTTATTCATATTAAAATCCGTGTATTAAAAAAAACCATTATTGTACTTAACAGTTGTTTAATATAAATACTAATTACAGCAATAATTGTTTAAAACAATCGCTAATAAATTTTTATTAGCGATCTATTAATAAAACTGTAATTTTTTACTTAGCGGATGAGTTTAATCCCAGTATCTATGTAATAAATTGTGCTAGTGCGGTAAAAGTTCCCATAAGGAAAGGGAAGGAAGGGGGGCAGGACAACGATGCATGAACGAAGCGCGTGCGACTTCAACACGTTCGTCTTCTTATAGCTCTCCATCACAAATGAAGTCGTCATCCGTGCATCACCTGATCTGGACTGCTCGTGATAAGATGGAAATGTACGATCTGTGGTTCTCCTGCGCGGCTGATCTTTCTTGAGAAACAGCTCGTGGGCCCATTTCTTAAGCTAGTTTTGGAACTTAATGAAAGCTGAATGCTTAACCCCCACGCGCCCTCTCTTTAGTATCTCCCACGCCCATCAAAGGTCAATCAGCTCCAAATTTAACTGGCATTTTCAGTGGAGTCTCACGAATGTTATCCTCGTCTTTTTTCCATGGCCTCTGTAGTGTCGCTCAAATTCAATGCTATAGGATGATTTTTAAACACGAGCTTATAGATAATTTTGTATTGTTTGGGAATATGGTGCAAGTTATTTTTAAAAAATTTAAATATTTTTTTGTATTTTTTAAAATTATTTTGATATTCTATATTAAAAATAATTTTTTTATTTTAATATATTTTTAAATAAAAAATACTTTTATTAACACCAGTACACCGCAATACCAAACAATTGACCACAAGATACACAAACTCTATTTTGGCTTTGACTATTAGCAAATCTTGATCAAAAATTCACACGCTAGAGTAGATTCTTTTCTGGTTTTGCTTCAAATGGCATCGGGAGGTTTTTGTTTTCAGTCATTCCTCGAATTCCAATTCGCAGCAATAGTATGAATAATTAATTAGTGTTTTATTTATTTATTTTAATGATCAAAATACTTTTGATCAAACTCTTTTAAGTTAATATTAAAACTGATTAAATGATACTGTGCATCTTTTTCCAGCCCTCGCAGCTTAATTTATTTACATGTTAAAAGCTTATTTGGTAATGTGGTTGCGATTATAGTTGCTTTTTAATTAATTTTTTGTTTTAAAATGCATGTTAATAATATTTTTAAATTTTTTTTTTTAATATTAGCAATTAAAATAATTTGAAAACACTAGAAACATATTAATTTGAATTTAATAAAAAAATAAAATAAAAATTTTTTTTTTCAAAAGTACTTTTAAAACGTAGAAACAAACAGGCTTGATACCATTAGCATTAGCTTCAATTTATACGTTATAATTCATTTTTATTTTTATTTGTATTTTATTGTATGATCATTATCTCTAGATGTACTAACATCAATATTATAAAATAAAAAATAAATTCATTGTTGTAGAAAAAATTGAAATAACAACAAAAAATGGAATTTAAATTTTTATATATTTGATTTTTATTTTTTAAAAATATTATGTTTATATTGTAAATTTTATTTATTTTGCATATGATCCGTGTATGTCGATGGCAAGGAGTAAAAGATATTAAAAAACAAGAGAAATTGAAAAAAATATTCGGTTATCTACATTTTAACAATGAAAATAATTGATTTTTATGTTAATAAATTTATATTAATAACGGAGTTTTATAAAGGTAGTTGGATTTTTTTTTTTCTTTTTCATCCTAGCTTAGCCTGATCTCTTTTATATCTCTCCTTTCTTTTTTAATTCAAATTAACAATGAATAAAATTATTAAAATTTTATTTTATTTTAATTGTTTCCGGAAGAGATTATAGTTTGTATAATAATATTGAAACTTACCCTGTGAATTACTATATATGATCTAAAATGCAAAATCTATAAAAATATGCTAATGGGTATTAATTGAGAATAAAATAGATATTTTTACAGGAAAAAAAATAAATAGATAAGGAAATGGAGTTTTGATTAGAGATGTATATTTTTTATTCTTTTCTATTCTAAATTTCTAATAAATGAGATTTTCATGGATATTTATTTCAAAGGATCTCGGCTTTTCATTTTAAAAAGCACGTTGCTAATAAAAAAAAAACGAATTTGTAAAAAAAATCATCAACAGGAGAATGAAAGTTCACATAATAAAATAAACTTCATTTCAAAGTTTAAATCGCTTGTCTTCCATGTACAGCTGTCTATTTTTATTTTAACATAATTAGATAAAATTTTATTTTAAAAACTGCTGGATAAAAATACCAGCTACATTCCATTTTAACTTGAAATAGATTATTCACTGATGAATACTATTTTTCTCGTACTTATTCTGAATTATAATTTGCAACGATAATGTCAGTAACAAAGCTATTTAACAGTTGAGTCAGATCCGAAACTTTTGTATACTAAAACAAGTGACATTCTTTACGGAGCTTAACACTTCATGTCAATAGCAACAAGGCTCTTTTTTGTTTTTAACCCAAACTCTCTTTTTTTTTTCAAACTTTTTTTTTGTTTTTTTCTAATCCCGTCCTTATTTTTTAATAATTATATAGATAATTTTTAAATTTATCAAGTCAATTAACTTATATTAAAATAACCTTCATATAATTTAATTTTAAACTCAAGTTAAGTAAGAAATTTAAATTGAGATTTTTCCTTTGATTTTTTTTTAATTTCATATTTATATTTTTTTATCTGTGAGATGAGTTATCTTGAACCAACCAGAAAACTGAGTCATATTATGGATAGTTTTTCACGCGATTTATTTTTAACCCTGAAGCTAGACAATAAGTTGATTCAATATATTTTTTTATTGTTAATTCCATCATTTTTCTTCTCAATTCCTTTGCTGTATTCTTTTTAGTGGTTGGGGCGAATTATTTCTGGACTAATCAAGTTGATTGGTCATGTCAATATAACTTTGATTTAAAACTTATTTGGTGCAAGAAGTTAAATTAAAAGATTTTAAATATTTATTTTTCTGGTCATGTCAATCTTCACATGGTTTGATTTTAAATTTATATCAAACAAGAAGTTAAATTAAAAAATTTCAAGATTTTTTTTTTTTTAATAATTATTCACAAACTGTATTTTTTTTAATAATGTTGAGTAAATTTTTTTGTCCTGTACAATAAAATTTTAATCCAAGGTGTAACACAAGACAATAAAGTAGCAAGTAACTATTTACAAGACGAATGCTTGGATGAAGGATAGGTGTTTACTGTTTAGTCTCATATCAATCGAGTAGAACACGTAATGCTGGTCCATCAGATTTTTAAAAAATCATTTCCAGGTAGCAAATGTTCAATGATGCCATGATTATAAGAGCGAAATAATTCACAAGCTTTTAAGGATTGCCACTCAATCTATAATTTTAATGCTCTTCAACTTGCGCAATAATTCATTAATTAGTTAATAACACTGCATGCTAAAAAAATATTATTTTAATATAAAAAATATTTTAAAAAATAATCACAGCCACATTTTAGAGTGTATTTGGTATTACTGTAGCTGTTGTGGTTGTGATTTGAAAAAAATTATTTTATAAAAAATACTTTTAACCGAGTTTGGTTTGAAAAAATAAGTATTTGGTTAAAACTGTGATTGAAATTGAAGTTGAATAAAAAGTAGTTTAATGTGTTTGGTTAAGAATGCTTTTGAAATTAAAGTTATAAAATAATTTTAAAATATATATATATATATATATTAATATTGATGGTTTTTAATTTAAATGTTGTAGATTTAACTATTGCTATTATTTCATGAAATAAATAATACTTTATATGAAATTTTTTTTATTATTTCATTAAACCATCTACAATTCCATTACATATAAAATTTATCCGACAATAATTACAATTTCTATAATTTTTTGAGTGTGCAATAAAATTAGATAAAATATTATCAAGAATAAAATTGATTTGATATTACAGTGCGAGTGAATTTAATTCACTCTACACTAGTTTTTCGGGAAAAAAAATATTGTTTACATAACAATGCAAGTAAATTTAATTTACTCTAAACTATTTTTTTTTTTAAAAAAAAAAGTGTACACAAAATAAACATATTGATAAAAAAAAAAAACTGCTCACGTGAACAATGCAATTCACTTGCACTGCGCAAACAATGTAAAGTGATTGCACTGTACACGTAAACTCTCAATTTTAAAAAGCAGCTAGGAGCTGCTACGCAAAATTCACGTTCAAAATGTGAATTGTTATGGGACCCATCAAAATTAAATTATGTTTTTGATGTAACCAAACATGATGTTTGATGTGATTGTTTCAAACGCAAAAACAACCACGCAAACAAACAGACTCTTAAACTATCTTAAAAAGCATATGATTAACTTTGACAGGGCGCGGAATCGTGAACAAGTGTATACAGTAATGAAATGCTTTGTAAAAGTACATATTAATAAAAAAAAACATTTAAATATTTGTTAAGATTTATTTTTATTTTAAATATTATTTTATTAAAATCATAAAAATTTTTAAATTACCAATTTAATATTTTTAAATAAAAAATTATTTAAAAATTCTTTAATTCAGGGTGCGTTTATTTTACACATGTTTTTGTGTTTGCGATGCAAAAAACACATAAAAATATTTGTTAATTGTAAAAATTACGTTTTATATTGTGAAACAACTAAAAAATGAGTTTGAAACACAGTTTTTGTGAAGCAGTTTTTACATACTTTTGTAACTGAGTTTTGTAAATACTATTTGTTTTTACGTTTCAATAACGTTTTTGAAAAAAATTGATATTTTTTTTATTTTTTTATTTTAAATTAATATTTTTTAGTGTTCTAGATTATTTTAATGTGTTGATATCAAAAATAATTTTTTAAAAATAAAAATATATTATTTTAATGTATTTTCAAATAAAAAACACTCTGAAAAACAATTACAACTACACAATTATCAAATATTTTATACATATTTTTTTGTTATATATAAATCTCAATTATAATTTTTATTAAATATGTTTCTAAATCCATCTAATTATATTTTTTTAAAATTATAACTATAAAAATAAATTATAAACACAAAAACTACTTATAAAACAATAGATCTCTGATAGTACGTGAAAATACGTCGAGTCCAGCCAGTTTCGTTCTAACCAGCACCAGTCGGTGCATGGTCGTGACTAGTCTGGTGTCCGAGCCAAGCAATGAAAGAAAGAAAGAAAGAAAGAAAGCTAACAGGGTTTTAACCAAACCGAATGCTTTGAAGGACTAAACCACGGTTTTCTCGGGCCAGGCGTGGTTGACTGAAACACTCCGAAACCCAAAGCCAGTATTGGAAATATCCCAGGCCCCCACAAACTTCACTCCCATGCTACGCAACATACAGTGGTCACTTCACTCTCTCTAAGGTAACGGCTGCTACCCCTGTCCTGACCACACCACCACACTCACACAAACAAAGAACGCCATTTGTTACACACTGTATTCTTCGTGATTCTAGGCCTTGTTTTAGATGTCTGGGAGTGAGAGTTTTCTTGAGGGGAGCCATCTTGTAGCAGAGGGCAATCCTCCTAGTTTATCTGAACTGCTCTTCTCTAACGATGACGATGGAGTGGGTGCTGGTGATGATATGGCTCATGCCTCACGTTTCTCTTCCGCTGTAAAGTCTCCCAGAATGCTTTGTTTCGGGGGGTATACCCATCAGAATGAAAGTGAAACTGTGATGTTTAGTGAAGCAACAAAGACTACCCTTCAAATCTCTGGAGTCACATGCAGTACTGACTCATCTTCAGCTTCTTCTGGTAACAACTGCAACGGTACTGTTAACGCAATCAGTACCGTCTCCAAATCAAATGTTAGTATCTGGTTGAAATTTGCTTATTTTGCTTTTGGATTTTTCTGGTCTTGTCTTTATACTTGCTAGTTTTGCAGAGAAAAAGAAATGGGTCAAGCCAAGAAGTAACAGCGAAGAGTACTAACACCATAGCCAAAACTAATTTGCATAGCCAGAGAACCAGCAAAAAGACCAAAACTGAGAATCCCAGGTCAACCGGAAATGCTAAGGTTACGGTTTATAGATTTTTCTTAATTTCTAGGATATACCTGCATGCACGCTGCATATAATTCTTTAATTTTGACGAAAGTGCACTGATCGGCTTAATTTCCTTATGCTGACAGGTGAAGAGAGAGAAGGTGGGAGACAGAATCACTTCATTACAACAGCTTGTATCTCCCTTTGGCAAGGTCCGAACTGCACAATTAAGTTATTTTTCTATATTTAATTTGGTCAGGATTGTTTTCTGTATAGTTCAAAGAGTTTTTTTATGATGAAAATTGGCTTTGGCTTCATGCTAAGTAAAGATGTCATTGGGAATTGAAATTTAGCAGACAGACACAGCTTCAGTGCTCCATGAAGCGATGGGATACATCAGGTTTCTGCAAGATCAGGTTAAGGTCCTGTGCTCTCCTTACCTGCAAAATCTACCTGTAAGTACCAAAGTACAATCATATTTTGTCCTTTTTTACCTCTCTTAAAACATCTATATGAATCCACATCTTAGCATCTGGATCCACCTTAAGTAGGTCCCACTTACTCTTGACTAGACCACACGGATCAAGTGAAAATTTTGACCACGGTGAAACAAATTTGCCTTTGCGGTAGAGAGTCAGACTGCTATTAGTATTGATATTGACATGGCCTCTGGTTAATTTTATTTTACTATGGTAAAACCATGCTAGGAAGGCAGAGAGATTGGAGTAAAGGAGCCAATAAAGAATCTGAGCAGCAGGGGGCTGTGTCTTGTCCCAGTGGACTGCACCGTTCACCTGTCAAGCAGCAATGGTGCTGATTTCTGGTCACCTGCTACTACTGAAAAAAACCACCCACCATTCTCATCAAGTAAACAGTGAATCTATTGTAATAGTTAATTCTCTGCCTAGTTTTGAGAGCCAGGTAGCTCAAGGTGGAAAAAGGTCAAAAAGAGCAAACGGACATGGTAGTAAAAATACCATAGGACTCGTGCATGGTGGAGAAGAACCAAGCGTCGGGTGCAAGGGGGTTCTCTGCCTATTTTTTATGTAAACCAGGTGAGACTTTTGGGAAGGTACTGGAAGAGGTGGAGAAGGGAAGAGGGAGGATGCTTCTCTCCTTGTTTTGGGGTGGCAGCCTCTTTGGCATAGTTAGCTTTCTAACATGGATCACACCTGTAAATGTTCCCGGCATTACTGATATCAATGCCATTTTTCGGTAAGAAGGGTTGGTTGCAAGTCTAATCGTTTCTTTTACCTGGAGTATTTACCTTTTAAGGTACAGAGGTGCCAAAATCAGTCAAGGAAGCGCTTGTTTAAAAACTGTTTTTTATTTAAAATATATTAATTTTTTTTTTATGTTAGCCTATTAAACCGATTAAGAAATATTAAAAAAGTTTTCAATTTGATTTTTTAAAATTAAATATATTTTTAAAAAGCATCTAAAATGAATGTTATCTCAATTCAATGTGTTATTTGATACTGTGATCTATGATATTTTTTAGTTTAAAAATATATATAAATGTTTTTCTCCCATATATTTTTTCCTTAAGGACTCTCATTAAGCACTCAAAAGCATTTTCAAATGTATCCTTGAAAATTAACTTGGGATTCTTACCAGGGGTATGAGGTTCTAACCCTCAGGTCGAAGTTTTTATGAAACTAATACGTGTTAAAAAGAATATTTGACAAACTTGCATAGTTTAAAAATATTTGGAGAAAAAATAAAATAAATCTTGTCTGTACAGCTGGGAACCATGCAAAAGACCGTGTTGTTTGTATTAATGATGCAATTGACATGTAGATAGTGTTTTTAAAAGAATTTTTAACTTGAAAATATATTTAAATAGTTATTTTTATTTAAATATTATTTTTGATATTAGCATCAAAATATAAAAAAAAAATATTAAGCTAATTTTTTTTTTTAAAAAAAGTAAACAGTTTCTTAAGTGTTTTTGCCAATGGTTGGATGAACTCATCTTAAGCTTAATGTGCATGAAATGATATGATTATTGGCAAATGGCAAGCAATTGATCTAGCCAAATGGGAAATATTATGAGAAAGGGAATCCGTCGAAAAATTCTAGCTAGACATCTGTGATCGAGGAGGCATGGCCAGGTTATCTCGTACATGATATAATATTGACACCCTCTCTGCAAATAAATCCTTTCGAATGCCATTGCAGGGCAACCATCTAAGAAATCAATGCAGCCTGAGAGCCTGCTTTTCGTGCTAAAATACATGTCAATGATGTTTTTTTATTTTTTAAAAATTATTTTTGACATCAGCATATCAAAACGATCCAAAAAATACAAACCGAACTCAATTTTAACAAAAAAAAAAAATCAAATTTGAGCAAAACGCAGCCCGAAACATGCTCTGAGAGGGCAAGTGTTTCACTCTTGGTAAGAACTGCAACTGTTCATAAGAGAAGCTACTACATGAAGGGTCTCTTGATATCCTATTCATAAAGGGAGAGGAGATGAGTAGGTTTTCAAATGGTGACTTGTCTCTTTGATGTGGATTAATATTTGACCAACATATTATTCTACTTTCAATTTTTTTTACAATATTAATTTATCTCATTAATTTAATTCCTTTTCACATTATTTTTTTTAAGTTTGTTTGATACTGTGATATCAATTACTTTTTAATTTTTTTTGATAAAAAATATATTAAATAATATTTTTTATTTTATAAAATTTATTTTTGATATCAATAACTTAAAATAACTTAAAAATACAAAAAAAGATAATTTAAAATAAAAAAATATATATTTTAAATATTTTTAAAATACAAAAATAAACTTTTAGTCTTAAATTTTTTTTTTGGTTAAAAACACAAGACATGGGATGGTAATTATGCCGTCACTTTTTCATTTTTCGTCACAAAAAGCCTGCATTTTTTTGTTAAAAAAACGAGATTATATTTCAAACAAATAGAATTGAACTCAATTTAGTTGTGGTTCAAAATATTATTCAAAGTATTTTTTATTTTAAAATATATTAAAATATTAATATATCAAAATAATAATAAAATGCACAAAAACATTAATTTAATATTTATTGAAGATACATACTTTTACAAAACATCAAAAAACTAAAGTCACCGAACTTCTCGACAGTTATTCTTAATCAGGTGAAATACTAAATATACACTCTTTCCTTTACCAGCCCGGATTCATATTTTCGAACCGTTTGATTTCAGATTCACCGGTCATTAACATCACATTAGAAAAAATATATTAAATGATTAAAATTAAAGATTAAGTATCAATTTGTAGACCGGTGGTGGTGTTTTAAGTTCTTAACGTCCGGAGCCTACGCAGGTCAACGTCATACTTTTCAAAACTCTGATAGCGGTGATTTCTTAAGAATAAAATCATACAATACGAGTGCAAATATAGTGGTTTTAAAAAATCAATCCCCATTGATAAGGAAAAAAAAAAAAAGAGAGGGAAAAACACCGATCCCCTCACCCAGCCCAGGCCTGGTCCGATTTTAGAGAATATTTAAAAAACTACTAGTCTGGTAAAAAAAAAACTCATGCCGGACCGTGATCCTAGTCTGCCTAACCCATGGGCCAAGCGGCCAGTATATCCTGAATATAAAATCAGGACTTCACTTTTGCCGTTTGTTTTAAAATTTAGAACACACGAACAACAGAGAGTCAAAAAGCTTCTTCCGCACTCCATTTGGATTCTCTCTATATATCTATCACACCTAAAGAAAAAAAAGTAAAAACGGAAAGAAAATGAGTTTTGATTCTTCGCGATCCTCCTCTGCCAATTCAAGTCGAAAATCAAAGAGAGGCTTGAATAATTCGAATTCTTCAAATAATAAAAATAGCAAGCAAAAAACCCTCGGCATGGGTTGGGGTGCTAACTCTCTCTCCTCCTCTCGCTCCTCTTTTCGTAGCTCTCCTTTCTCCAATTTCGGCAGGTCCTCTCTCTCTCTCTCTATATATATTATATATTTTTTAAAATAATTTTCAAGTTTTCTATGATAATTTTATTTTTCTGTAGAACTTGGAATTTCACAAGAAATGAACATGTTGCTTTACGTTCTTTTTAATGTGCTGCTTAATAATTTCTTAAAAAATACCTTAATTCAGATTTAATGGAACGTAATTTGTGAATAATGTTTTGTTGATTGTGTATTTGTGCTATAATTGTAATGTTTGAAAAAATAAAATTGGGTGCAGTTATATGGTAGAGAAGAATAGGAAGCTTCAACACCAGTTTGAAGCAGAGGCTTCCACTTCTCACCATTCTGGTTCGAGTTCCGGGAAGCTGATTTTTCAAGGAGTCTCTATTTTTATTGATGGTTTCACAATTCCTTCGAACCAGGTTAATTTTTCATACATTTCGTTTTAATCTGCGATTCCTTACTGTTTGAATTTGTGTTTGATATTTACACCTGCTTCAGGAACTGCGAGCTTACATGTTGAAGTATGGTGGGCGATTTGCGAATTACTTTTCTAGGCATCAAGTTACGCATATAATCTGTAGCAGTCTTCCCGATAGTAAAATCAAGAACCTGAGGTTCACACTGTTATTGGTTTTATTTTCTGAAACCAATAAACATGGAATTGGAATTAATTTTTCTTTTCATTGCTGGTAATCCAATGCAGGTCATTTAGTGGTGGGCTCCCAGTGGTCAAACCTGCATGGATTTTGGATTCTATTGCTGCTAACAAACTTTTGAGTTGTAAGTTGCCTGTTTTCTTGATCTTGACTTGTTATTATAGATGGCATAGTTCTTCGATGGAGAGTAGAAATAAGCAATAAGAGAACTTACCAAATCTAATTTTCTAAAGAGAAATGTATTAGATAAAGGACTAGAGGATTTTTAAGTGTAAGTGGTAACCATGTTGAGGTTGCATTCTCCTTGTTTTCTCTATCAATGCTTAAAAAAGCAGCGTTGGCTTTGTTAGAAAAAATTGCAGGGGTGGGGGCAGTCAGGAAAGTTTTTTTTTTTTTTTTTAATTTATTAAAAGAATTGAAATAGGTGAATGAGTTTTCCTTCTTTTGAAAGAGGAGTTTGACTGTTACTTGGCAATGGGTCACCTTCTTGTTTTTGCTGAAATATTGTCCACCTACATGTATTGACATTAACTTGTTAATACTCAGCAAGTCAATAACAGACATATCTTGATCAAAACCTAAAGATTAATCTGTGAGAGGCCTTGATAATGATTGAAATGTAAATTCTTTTGGCAAAAGGGTATAACTAATAAAGTTTCAAATTTGATGAGCCATTGCCCTGAGTGGGCCTGAGGGGATTCTGCCCTCTCACTTTCTCTGATGTTTGAGGAGTTAAAAGTATGTTAAATTCATACATCTTGACTCCATGAAATTTATTGTTTTGTCGCTAGGGATTCCTTACCAGCTCAACCAGCTTGCTAATAACCAACCAAAATTATCAGCCTTCTTTACCCTGAAAAGTAACCCAGTCCCAGAGAATGTTTTGACTGATGAAGTTTGTCAAGTGAACCTGGATCCAATTTTGAAGGGTGGCACCACAAAGGATGCATATATTTCCGAAGTGGATGAACCCGTGAGATTTGCCGAGCAAGCCAGCAAACTACTTGATGATCCTAATCATCAACTCAAGGAGCTAAATAGCAGTAGTGGAAAATCTGCAGAAGTAAAGATGGCAGAATTTGGTAGTAGTGATGCAGAATATGGAAACAGTGTAAACAACAAGCATCAATCTGGTCCAGATCAATTTTCTTCTTCAGTTAGTGGCTATTGCTTACACAATCAAAGTTTGGATGGATCACTGAGTTCAGAACCTAGTGGGCCTTCAAATCGACGTCATTCAACTCTTGGGGATCCCAATTTTGTGGAAAATTACTTTAAGGTACTGGATTAGAATACTGACTGTGCATTATTGAATAAGAAGATTGCTGCCACCCTGCACTTCTTCTCTACTGTTTTTATCTCCTTTAATTTCTATTCTTTTAAACCATGTGCATGAATGATTACCTAGAACTTGATCTGGTCCTCATAAAATTGTATATACTTATTCTGGTATTTCTTTGTGTTTGTTATCTTGATGCCTTATCGATGTTTGATTTTTTGGGAATTGCAGATCTATATGTTTCTCTCATCAAGCTTAATATGATTTTCTTTCTTCTAACAAAAAGGTTTGTTTTGTCAGGCTATGCCAAAAGGTCATGGTAATACAGGCCTATGTGTATGCTGAGCAGAAATATTTATTGTTGAGGCATTTGGTTGATACTTTCTTTGACTTTCCCAGTACTTGAGCCTTTCCCTGAAAGATCAGAGTTAAAATACTCAAAATTTTCAGCCACCAAACTGAAAATGACTAGTAGCTAGTTGGGTGTTACTGACCAATGATGCAATCGTTTTCTCAGTTCTCACAAGCCTGCTATATCAGAATTTTTGTTATAAGTCTGCCTTTTAGATTTTTGTTACTAATGAGTACTGACATGGCATCCATCACTTTATAACTTTATTCTTCTCAATCTGTTCCTCTCTACAGTATCCATCCTATGTGTTTGTGGATTGCGCATTTAATTCTGTTTATTAGGAAAGTAAATTTATTATAGTAGATTCATATGCTTGTAGAATCCACAAGTGCTTCTACTTAAGGACATTGAATGCATAATTTTCTTGATGAGTCATTTTTGTCATGTGATCACTCTCTTGACATCTTGTGAATTTTCCATTCCTCAATGTGTTGATAGTTTAGGGTACTCCCATGGTGCCTTCTTTGGTGACATGCTGACCAAACTTTGGTTCTTGCAGAGTTCAAGGCTGCACTTCATAGGAACCTGGAGAAGTCGGTACCGTAAGCGTTTTCCTAGCTCATCAAGTGAGTTTAAGTGCAGAAGCTCAGATCTCAACACCTCTGATAATTCTTACAAGTCAACTATTATCCATGTTGACATGGTATTGTTTTTGAACATACTCCTGCTTGTGTCTTCTTTCCTTGTGAATTAGTTAAGGTGCTCATGCAGCTGGCATGAATTGTCCAATAGTTCCATCTTATCACCATTTTCAATTTTAGCATATAAGCACTGTTGATTTAGTAGTAGTATGAGATTCAGAACTGTAAAAATAGTTGGACTTGGATGTCATTTAGATATTTTTTTTGTCTTCCCATATTTCTTCATTTTGTTTTCTTGATGGTCACTGGCTTTATATGCTGCACAGGACTGCTTTTTTGTTTCTGTAGTCATCCGAAATCATCCAGAGTTACATGATAAGCCTGTAGCAGTATGCCATTCTGACAACCCAAAAGGAACAGCTGAAATTTCATCAGCAAACTACCCTGCCCGAAACTATGGAGTTAAGGCTGGGATTTTTGTTAGAGATGCCAAAGCCCTTTGTCCGCAACTTGTCATTTTCCCTTACAATTTCAAAGCTTATGAAGAAGTAGCTGATCAGCTTTACAACATCTTGCATAAGCACTGCCACAAAGTGCAGGCCGTAAGCTGTGATGAAGCATTTTTAGACATCACGGAAAAAGATATGGGAGATCCTGAGCTTTTAGCTTCAACAATAAGGAAAGAGATTTTTGACACTACAGGATGCACTGCAAGTGCTGGGATAGCTGGGAATATGCTCATGGCTCGACTTGCCACTAGAAGTGCTAAACCCAATGGTCAATGCCATATCCCTTCTGTAAGTGTGGATGAGTATCTACACAAACTTCCAATTAAGGCACTTCCAGGAATAGGGCACGTTTTGGAGGAGAAGTTGAAGAAGCAAAATGTTTGGACTTGTGGACAATTACGCCTGATATCCAAGGAATCTCTTCAAAAGGATTTTGGACTGAAAACTGGAGAAATGTTGTGGAACTATAGTAGAGGAGTTGATAATAGACTGGTTGGTAACATTCAGGAAAGCAAGACTGTAGGTGCTGAAGTCAACTGGGGTGTCCGGTTCAAGGATCTGCAAGACAGTCAATGTTTCCTATTAAATCTATGCAAGGAGGTTTCGTTCCGTTTGCAAGGATGTAGATTGCAAGGGCGCACATTTACCCTTAAGATAAAGAAGAGAAGAAAAGATGCCGATGAACCTGCTAAATATATGGGCTGCGGGGACTGTGAGAATCTGAGCCACTCCATGACAGTTCCTAATGCTACTGATGATGTTGAAGTTCTTCAAAGGATAACAAAGCAGCTCTTTGGGTCTTTCTGCTTGGATGTCAAGGACATTCGGGGTGTTGGCTTGCAAGTTTCCAAGCTTGAAAATGCAGACCCTTCTAAACAAGTGCTTGAAAGAAACTATTTGAGGTCATGGCTCACCTCTTCCTCAGCAACTACTGAAAAAGAGTGTAGCATCAACAGTATGGACAAAGAGAGGGCTAGGATAGATTCTGAGGTGAAGAACATGATTGGAACTTCAGGCCAATTATTTCCTGACCAGACTGGGTTTTCTGCTCAAGTGGACAACAATTCATCAAGTGGTATTTCAGTTCCACCACCTTTATCTCATCTTGATATGGGAGTTGTCAAGAGTCTTCCAGCAGAACTTTTTTCTGAGTTAAATGAAATTTATGGAGGGAAGTTAACAGATTTCATTGCTAAAAGCAGTGTTGCAAGTGAAAACACCAACAGTTATCCTAGCACCCCTTCAGCTGAAGGGCAAGAGCTTGCAGTTGACGGTGGCAAGGGACCTCTTGCATCTGATATGATTCCCCTTGACTTCATAATGGTGGAAAATAGGGCAAAACAGCATATGATTGAGGAAGCACAAGCAGCACCTTCTGGGGCTGGATTGCAGAATGAGGCCATTTGCTCTGTAAGCACTAACAATACTGATTTAATGCCTTTATCTCTAAGTCAAGTGGATGTATCAGTGTTACAACAATTGCCAGAAGAATTGAGAGGTGACATACTTGGACAGCTTCCTGCGCACAGAAAACAAGAGTTGACTTCAAATGCTGGATCACACCCTCTTTCAGAAAATCCTGAGGGATTTTTGATTATTAAAATCACTGAGAATCAATCAAATTCCATTGCCTCTGTTTTGAATACTAATCTTTGGATGGGGAGCCCCCCACGGTGGGTTGATAAGTTCACAGTCAGCAGCTGCTTGATATTAAAGACTTTGGCAGAGTTGTATTACAAACTGGGATCAACTGGAAGTCTATCTCCTATACTGCAACGCATGATTTCTGAATGTCTATATCCTTTGGATGAAAATAGTGATGCTTGTGTTGAGGAAGCTACATATGATTTGTGTGAGCTTTTCAAGCAATATGTTAAACTAAAGATAAAGCTAGACCTCGAAGAAATTTATGTTTGTTTCTGTCTTCTTAGAAGGTATGTGCATGTATCTGATTGGTCTCTTTTTGTGTCTCTCTGTCTCATGTGTGCATGTGCGTGTGCACATATGCACCTGTAGTTCTTGCTTCTCTCCAGTTCCTGTCTTTTGCAAGTTATTGTTGCTAGAGTAGGTGCAACTAGTTCTTACCTCTGCAAGTTGGGTTTGGTAAGATTGATTATAAAGAAACGGTAGTGGTAATGCACAATTAAGCATTGCATTTTGTTACCACCTTTTGTAGTTGGTCTATCATATTGAAATAGTCTTGTATGTAAATTTCTCTGTTTCTCGTGTTTAATTTTGATTTTGTTGCTGATGTTAAGTGTGGCTTGTTTTATGATGGCTAATTATGTTTGCAATATTGGGCTTCATGAATGATGATGCCATTTTATTTCTGGTCTTAATAAGCTATACTACTGCTGAATTCATGCTCTTTATTTATATGGCAAATTCTTATTCAAATCTTTGATGTGTTTCGCTAATGAAACTTCAATCTTGCCTCAGGTTGACGACCAAGTCGAAATTCCTCCTACAAGTATACAATATTGTCTTTCCTTACCTTCAGGTTAGCACACCCACTTTTTTATTGATTCTGTTGTAGATGTTTTGCATTTATCGTGGAAGCAATTTTATTGTGGTTATATAATGATGCATACAGTTTCTCTATAAAACTCATATTTGAGATGTGTATGAATAATTTATATGACAGTTGGTTAGAAGATTTGCTATGATTTAACAATGCTTTGTGGTTCCACCAAGTTGTATATTTGATTTTATAATACCCTATCAGGACCTGTTGCCACATTGAAAGTAATTATTGCATGTTCTTGTGCTGATTGTCATTTATCTCAAGTGTTTTTGTTTGCTTTTTTCATGCACAATAAGAATTTAATCCTTTTGTGCTAATATTGTGTCCTAGCATCTCTCTTCATTTGTTCCATTGGATACTATTGCTTGCTGAGGATTTTGCACTTTAGGAAGTTGAACTTGTAGCTTTAATTTTACTTTGAGGTCTTCATTTGTTCTTCCCTTCTTCCACTTTGTTTTGACGCCTTTTGACTTATGAGCCTCTTTTCTTTTATTTTACTTTTAATCCACAATTGGAATTCTGACTTCCTGTTCCTGTGACCTCAATCTTCTAGGCATCTGTTGGAGAAAATTATGGAGGAGGTTTGCATATTTAAATGATTTATTACAGCCTTTCTGAAAGGACTTCATAGCTCCACCCATTTCCTACACGATGTAAAGTGAAGCAATTCATGGGGAAGAGTTATCAACCATTTACTTTGCTATCCCAATTTGGGGTCTCACAGTGTTAACCAACCCTAATGGTAAGATCAAATCTGATAGTTAGTAGCTTGGATTATATATTGCTGATTTTCTTAGGATCCATGGATCTCTGCTTTGAAGTTTTAGCAATCCAAGTTTCTAGCATTTACATCTAAACTGCTATTATTTCTTCTTAAATTTGTTCTTACTCCAAACATCTGGATGAATGAATTTCTTGGATTTTTGTCTCACTACGCCTTTCTATTGATGATCACAACAGGCTAATCCATACAAATGCCTTTCTATTTAAACCCCGATTCAACTATAGGGTGTTTTGCTTGAAACCCTTTCAGTTAGATTCTGTCCATTTTCCATTATATAATATGAGTGGCATGTGTTTTTCTATAAAATATAAAAATCACGACTAGAAGAAATCAATTGTTTTATGTTTTTTCTTGGTGTTTTGAGGATAACACGTGACTTGAACATGGTATTTTTAATGGCTAGAATGGACACTTTCACAAAAAAGCTTTAATATAGGGGGTGTTTGCACAGCTTAGCTAACCACAACATTATTGTGATTTCCATGGCTGTGCCATAAGCTTTATCTTTGTGAAAGTGTCTGCATGATTAGTCTCTCCCAGCATGCCAGACCATCTTAATTAGTTGAGTACCGTATGCCTTCTCATTAATTAATATTTCATTCAATGATGGTCTGATTTCTTAACCTTTCACTGGATTTTAATATGAAGCTTTGCTGATCTCATGCCTTTTAATGATTTCATGAATTCATATTTGATAGCTGTGAGCCTGCGAGTTGATTGTCATAAGCTCCAAAATCTGATCGCTCCATCTTGCTGTCATGAAGAATGACTGTTAACAACTAGTTTAGCACAGATTTGCTAACCATGGTTTTGGCTTCTCATCTCAGGTTCCCAGAGATGATTGAACTTCTGATCTGTCATCTTTGAATGGAGTTGCACGTGTGCTCTTGGCTTGAGACTCGTTACCAATCTTGCAGGTGATTCACCGAGTGAAAGTATATCCTGAATCACTGTTACTATTTATAATGCATTCAAATAAAAATTCATGTGTTCTGGAAGGTTTTGATTTTCATCCCTTTTTTGGCCAATTGCAGCTATATGTGGTTTTGGAATGCTGTAGGCATTTAAGCCTTCTAAGATTGGTATTATTGCTCCAGGCCTGAGTATTCATAGCTTATTGGGCACGCCTGATGTTGATATGAACGATCATTTCTGTAACCAACCTGAAGAACTTGAGGCTGTGTTTATGAAAGGTTGACCCAGAACTTTGGGGAAACTATCCAAACTGAGTGGAATGGGTCATAACAGGGCTTACACATCCCATCATTGTGCTACAATTGGATCATTGGTGCTGCACTTGGAGCATTTCATTTTCATAACCACCCTTGTGCAGTTTCTGCTGGCCCATGAGCATTGTCTTGGAAACACCTCAGTTTGAAGGTAGCCATTTTCTTCCTGGTGTGAATCCTCAGATAGATTTCCTCGATTTATAGAAAATCCAGCTGATAATATACTAAATCCTTACGAATTGCTAAGCACAGTGGGGTCTTCAATTCATGTTTCAGAAATAGTTTTAGCGATTGAAGGAACAGATCAATAGACATGTGCATCATCACAGTGTATCAGTTCAATCCATTGAAGTGCAAAGGATGTTACAAAGTCGCCCTGTTGAGCTAGATGGGTTTAATGCAGCACCGATAATGAATCGTCTTCTTGATGGTATGGTGCTACAGTTAAAAAATCTGCATTGTTGATGGTTGGTGACTATTTATGCTGCATCAAAGCTACCAGCATTCGAGTTCTTATTCATGTTCCTTCATCCTGAATGAAATCTAACCGGAACCGTCATTACCGCTGCGACATAGAGATGGTAACAACATTTTCACTAGCATCATAGTTAACCATCAGCATTAACATTCAGTCCTTGTTTGTTTGTATTAAAGTGGTTTTCTAAAACAATTTAGACGCTTTCTGACCGTTCGGTCGGTGAATAGAATGTGTCGTCATTAAAATGTGTTGCGAAAACACAATTTAAAGAGGGTTTTGTGGTTTCCTCTTTTAAACTCGGGAAAACACTTTCCCATTTTGCTCGGTGCATATTATCACTATTTAAACTATTTTGAAGTTTATTGTTCATCAATGTTTGTTCTTTTTTAATTTGCAATATTAATTATAAATAAATAATGATTAAGATATACTTCATTCGAGTTATGGAATATTTATATTTAGATATTGGTTTGAGGTTTGGGAAGCACTTTTCATTCTGTAGGTTACATGTCAGCTTTTGCAATTGATTTTTCAAAGTTTTTCAACTCATTTTTTCATTGCACAACCAAATATAATAAAACAATTCATTTTCCCAGTTTATTTTCCATTGAATAAATGAGGCCTAAAAAACTAATAACTAAAAAATTTACTATTTTAGAAAGTTTAATAGCTCTAAAATGTAGTATTTCGAGTTCATTTTTTTCTACCACATGACCAAACATCAGAAAAAAGATTTCTAATTTATTTTATAATCAAACATCATACAATAATTTGTTTTTATTGAAAATTACTTTTCTTGAAACTCATTTTTAAAAGAAATTAGGCTAACAAAAAGTCCTTGATAATTATATTGTTAGTACTTATTAGACAAGATGCACACGTGTAGGGTTTGAGTGTACTAAATAGGATGATCTAGTAAAAAAAACTAAAGTTCAATAAAAAAGAGTTGAGGGGAAAAAAAAATGAAAAAAAGATAAATAAAGAAAATGATAAGAATATAACAATTAAAATAATGACAAAAAATAAATTAAAAAAACATATGTAATAAAATAAAAAGGGAAAAAATTGCAATAATCAAGAAAAGAAAAGTATAAAGCACAAAAATAAAGTAATTAAAAGTAAAGGGACCAAACTGGATAATAAAATGAAATTGAATAAATTAAAATTCACAAGATTAAATTAAAAAAATCCAAACTTTAAAAAGATTTAAAAGCAGAATAAACAGTAATTAAAGAAGAAGGATCAAAATTAATAATATTACAAACCGGAGGACAATTAATTTTTTAAAAGTTCAAATGCAATTTTCTAGAAAATAAGAGAGAAAAAAGAGAATAAAAAAAAAACTTCTATCGCAGCCCAGCCGACCCTCCTCTTTGAGGATGACGAGCCGCTCTTAATGCTGCAGCAGAAGCAAGATTTTAGTTGATGTTTTGGATCTCATGCACCACTTGAATAACATGGAGGCCATCATGCGTTGATAAGTGATAATTTTTTTTAATAATATTTTTAAACCTAAAATTACATGATAGAAGAGCCCCTCACTTAAGAATTAATTTTTTTTGTGTTTCAAAGGACAATAATATTTATATTGTAGCAAAAAAAAATAATAATTCACATGTTATTTTGCCTCCATTCAAATATGCAATATGAATATATTTCATGGAAAAGATATATTTATTTAATTGTATGCTTAGTCAGTTTTTTAAGCAAATGCAAAATCATATTTACATTGCTTCAACCCACAATAAACTGTGTTTTGTTTTGGTGAAATGTAAAAATTTAGTTTTTTTTTAAATAAATTTGAAGTTAACTATTAGTCACTGATATTTCCTTAAATAGATTACTCTCTCCTTTCTATTATCACGTCCACGAGATCATCACTTTTGCAATTCATTTCTTACCCCCTACATCTTGGTAGGGAGGGGGAGGCGATGAATTATGATTTTTCAATCCCACGAAAAGTGGCATCCTTTTCCTTTTCTCCAAAGATATGAGATATGGTCGAATTTAAAATCTTTAAAATGTCGTTTTGTAGCAATGAGGACCGTGGACTGAAGACCAGAAAGTATTGCTAACAACCCAGAAATGTATGAAACCATTACCAAACACAACAGTTCCCTCCACGGAAAGAATGGAGAATTGACCCTTTCAACAGGTTGATTCTCATGTGTATGTTGCTGGCACGTGCTTTGAAATAGGAGATCAACCCCTGTCATGTGACTGGACAGCCTATCAAGCTGGGCATTCATACAGGTCGACTTACTGCGGGTTCTTTCCTTCATCTCCCCATAATTCAACTTGCTGATTTTTAGGCCATTGTATACAGTCAAGATTGTAATTTAGTCAGTTAGTTGAACTTGAATTGTATTTGTTTTAAAAATTTTTCTAGTTTTCTTTTCCCGCAAGAAAAATATTCTCCGATTTCCTCTCCCAAGTGGGCAAATATTACAATCGTTCTCGTGTGTTAGGCTCGAATTTACTGTAGGAGAAAAACATGAAACTTAAAGCATTGGAGATGAAATCTCTGTAGAAAGTCTCGTTGATGTTGTTGTCAGCCAAGCAACGTAATGCTGGGTTCTCTAGCTAAACTAGATCACGTCCTCTTCATTTGAAGGTCAGATCAACATGTTCTATCACATAATTTATCTACTTTAAAGTTGTTAGTTAGTGATCTTTTCCTTGTTGCAGTATATCGGGGCTACGAGTTTGGCGGCATGTAAAACAGTAACTTCTAATTAATCTCTACCCGGCCATTCAGGCCCCGCCATATGCCTAGTTGATTGCGGCATAGTGGATACAGAATAGGAAACTACAGAGAAAGTCTGCTACGCCCTACTCAATCTATGAGATTTAGACGAGTGAAAAGAATTCGGGTTTGTTCAACTGACAGTAGTAATGGGAAAAGGACACAAGGCATTTGGGACTCAATGGGAGTAGGTTGGAGTTGGGGGGCCTGAGGAAAGGGGACGAGCCCTTGCCTTTTTGTTAGGTGAAAAAAACACTAGTATAAGATCAAAAAGGAGAGTTTTGTATCCTTATCGATTCTTGCCTGAAAAATTGACTCGGCTCGTATCCTACCTCAATATTCTCAACATGTCAACAGTCAAATTGTAGATTTCACATTTGAAGCACCAAATTCAAACGCACGCATGAGCTACACAACAGCGTTAACCGTGAGTCAAATTGTAAAAACATAAACACTCTGTCTCTCCCTCCTAATATATAAACAACGATCCTCTCTTCTCACTTTTCATCACATTAGATAGCAATAAACAACTTCACCCCTACCTAACGCTAAGCCAGAGAGAGATCTAGAGAGAGAAAATGAGGTGCAGTTCATTTATACTAGCTTTCAATGCTCTTTCTATATTGATCTTCTTCCTCTTGCTGTCGTACACCATGCACGTTGAGGGTAGGCCTGTTACACAAGGACACTCTTTTGAATGGGAGAAGGGTGTTACACTTAATATAAGGCAAGCTCGTTCGGGGCCAAGCAATCGCGGACGTGGTCACTGATATTTGCGAACCAGTATTCTGGTGCTTAATCATTTGTTTTGTCTCTTGATCGTATTCTTCTTACAATTTTTTGCGTTCTTCTCATAGAAGCAGACATATATACAGATAGTCTGAATCAAACAAGGAAACTCTATGATGCATATGCAGTTAAGAATGTCGGGGAGACTCTCTCCTCGTACAACATGGTTATTCCTTCTCTAGATCTCTTTTGTGACTTAGATATTCGAATGCAATTTGTAAATGAATCTGTTGTTCAATGATTCATGCCATTCTCTGCTTGATTTGGGAATTGCACAAAATAAAGTTTTGTCTTCTTGTTGTTCATATATAATGGTGTACTCCGTTTTTCATTTTATTTTATAATATTAATAATAATTATATTAATGTATTTTTGCAAAAGAATAAATCTAGCCTGATTTTATCCATCATATAAACCTGAGATGTTTGGATTATTAAAGAATAATATAAATTATATCTGGAGATCTTATTTAACAGCTTAAATTATTGGATTGAGATGGTTATTTGAGATTATTTTAGAACCTTAATGACTAAGCGGTCACATGTTTGAATCTCACCATTTCTATTTATGTAATAAAAATTAAGCACAAGTTAGTGTGGGCCTGTGCAAGTTTCAAGATCAGAGGGTTTTCACTTGAGGGAATGTGTTAGATAATAATATAAATCATATTCTAAAACCTCATCTAACAGCTTAAACTATTAGATTAAGATAATTTACTTATATTTAACATCATTTTTAAAGCTGAATATTACATTTCTTTTAAAAAATTAAAATTTGAGGTACATGTGCACTTTTATTTATTTTTTATAAAGTTAATCTAACAATGTATTTTGAAAATTATATATATCCCGATCCTTGGTTAATGATACGATGAATTTGTGTTTCATTTTTTTTTTTCGTTTCTCATCTTCAAGGTCCTGTATTTATGTGCTTCTTCTGATCTATCTACCCTGTCCTAAACATCTTCATGCTTTCTCTCGCTCTATCTCTAGCTAGCCAAACAAACCTTCATCAAAATAGCAGTAAGAACATCTCCAACTGGAGAGGCAAATGAAAAGACAAAATTAAAAAGATATCCTTTTAGCTTTTATTTTCTTAATTAAGCATTCCAACCCAGCAGCCAACTGGGAAGACAAAATAGCTCTTTAAGTTGAGAGGAGCTATTTTTACATGTTACTGTAGAAATAGCAAAAAAAAAGTAACTTTGCCAATGGCTATTTTTATAGCCATTGGTCAACAATATTTTTTTTTTCTTTAAAAACAAGGAAATAAACTTGTTCTTGTTTTAAATTTTTTCAAAGCATGATTTTTTTTTAAAAAAAATTGAAAATCAAAATTTAAAATATTAATGGTTTTTTCAAAGTTTGAATTTAAATTTACTTTTAAAAAATTAAATTTTTAACAGTAACATATAAAATTGAAAATTAAAAATATTCATATAAATAAATTTTAAGTTTAATTTTAAATTATATCTTTTAACTTTCATATTATTTCATTAAATTTTATATTATTTTTATAAATTACTCATATTAATTATATAATTAATTACATCATAATTATATTATATATAAAATATCTAAATTAGTTACATAATTATATAAAAATAAATTTAACATGAAATATATTAAAATATAAATGGCTTTTCTAAATAGCTTTTTACCATTGGAATGCATATAATCAAAAAAGCTATATTTATACTATTCAAAAAGTCATTTTATCAATTTAACTTCTCAATTTGGCTTTTTGCATTGGAGATGCTCTAAGAAAATCACTTCTGTGCTTTCTCCACCAAAACAAGTTCTAAACTTGTTACCTTCAAATGTCTCCAGCTCTTTTCTTTTGCATTTCGTACTAAAAAAATGATAAAATTCTTTGTGGTGGACAGTTTAGCAATGACAAATCTTTTAAGAGACCGGGGCGGGCAGTAGCCTCCCCTAAGATTTTTCATTTTTTCCATCGTATATACATTTAAATCCCTGTGATTTATAGTATTCAATTATACCCCTACATTTCAAAATCTATTTGCAATTAAATCTTTTATTTATAATTTTTCTTCTTTTTAAAAGCTAACCCCTCCCTCTATACGCACATATATACATATGCACACACACATTAATCTCAAGCAATAAAATACACATTTTAAAAGAATAATGCTTGCAAAATAGCCTTTTTTTTCAAGGAAAAGTTATGGTTATTGTAAGGCTTGATGAGCTCAATAAGTTCTTTATTGTGATTTCTTTCACTACGAATGAAATTTGCAACGAAAATGAAATTTTTGTTTTGAAAGGTTTTAAGTACGCAAAGAAATTTCAACCATGGAGGTAATTATAACGAAAATCCTTCGGGACGACAGCACATGGGATTTTTTTTTTTTGGCATGATCTTTTCAATTTACTACTAGTAGCAAATTTCATTCGTAGTAAAAGAAATCACAATAAAGAACTTGTTATAAATGACAAGAAAAAAAAATCAACATTAAAAGACTTCTTTCTCCTCCCTCTCCATAACATCACAAAATCCCCATAATTTTATTCAATTCTACAAATATTCCAATAAATTTCTATCCTTACATCTCCATTATAATGTTCAATAGAGTCCGAGCTAACTCTAATAAAGTTTGGATGGGTTTTAGCTGCTGACCCGGAAAAGCTCCTTACATCTTCATTTTAATGTTAAATATAGTCCGAGCTAACTCTAATTAAGTTGAGATGGGTTTTAGCTGCTGATCCGGAAAAGCTTTGCATTATCATTTCCACTTCTTGATAATTTTTCTGTCATTTTCTCTTTGTTCGAACGTTTTTCCAATGAACTCGGAGGCCAATTGTAAGGTTTCTTGGCTCTGTAAGAATCCGCATTTCATTTTCAGATCTTTTGCCTCCGGGGGTGCCGGTGGGCGGTGGCGTTGTTAATAACTTGCAAAAGTTGCCATGACAAGGAGGATGTCGAAAAGATTCAAGAAATACATTTTGCCTTGAGAATCTTCAATTGTTGTTTTCATGTGACGTACGTGGTTCTTCGAACTCACATTTATCGCTTTATATTGATAATCGCTTACAATAGGTACCTTTGCAAGTACTGTTCTCCTCGGTATCAACAATGCCGAAACTGTTACTAATTGGAACCATGTACTTCGTTGGAAAGTGCGTACGTAGCAAGAATTTGTTCCCCACATACCTGGTGTGTATATTTTGCAGCAAGAATTTTGTTTGCAGGAATGATTCTAGCAAAACATGACAAATATTAGAACATATAATTGTAGTTTCACTTAACAATCATGGTATGGTGTGCTCTGGTCTGGTCTGTTAGATGAATTGAAACTACCAAAAAAGTTCTAAGTATCTATGGAGTCCATGTTAATTGAGTAATGATGTGTTCTGACCTGACCACCTCAAAAAGTTAAGGACCAGTTCCGATGGTCGGAGAACAAAAAAAAAAAAACCCACTTCCGCTCCTGTAAAATGATAAATAATGAAAAAACGATATACATTTGTCCTTTGAAAAATAAGTTAAGATTCGCCGGGCTTTAGAGTTAAGACCCAGCTTTCTTATGGGCCTTCTTGGGCCCTAACAATATGCACTTATATTTCTTGATTCTAAAACAAACAACATTTGGGAAACAATTGGCTTCCCTAGTCCAGATAGTCCTATGATAAACCAGGCTGTTTTTTTTTTTTTTTTTTTTTTTTTTTTTTTTTTTTTTCTAGATTTCTTACTAAAGTTCGCAATTCTACATGACCATGTAGTGCATTCGTGTTTCTGTAGGCCCGGTTGCTAAATACCAAGTTATTATAGATGGAGCTGCCCAACACTTGCCAGATGGGTTTAAAGATGAACTACCCGAGGCCCAAACTATCTACTTCCTTTTAAACTATTAGTCCCCTCATGTTGTGGGCCTATCCATATAATGATATTTTGAATATTACAGACAACAATTAATTATTTTTTACTAAAGCTTTTATATGCTATTTAAAATATTACATAATCCAATCCATAATCCAAGCGTTGTCCTGAGCAGTTTCATTTCATAAATTTTCACGCAGTGCATAAAATATCAAAATGCCAAAACCATTCAAGAATTTTACAATCTCTTGTTCAAAAAACATGTATTTGAAGAACAGTGATTTTGGATTCCTTCAAATACAGTGGAAAACTTATCTTATTTAAAAGGCCTCCACAACTTTAGATGAATATTGCAAAATGAATAATATATGTATATCTGGAGTGTTAGTTAAGGTGATCAACACTATTTGGAAAAATAAAATACAAAGCCCAAATATATGTATATAAAACGGATACACGGCCTTAGAATTTAGTGGCAAATTTATTTATAATTTAATTAGAGGGCAATCCCTCATTTAGTTGTCTTATTTCTACTGGTATACATTAAAGGTATAAATATGTTGCTATAATATAATGGTACGTGATGCATTCTTAGTTCCCAAATTTGGCCTTGTAGTCCCTCCACAACTGATCAACAGGCTTTCCTAGCAGCTCAACAAAGAAGTTATCACTGTAAGTAACCCTCATCTTCTTGTTAAGTTCTGCCACAAACCCATTTCTAAGATCATTGCAGTAGTCCAGAAACCTAGCTGTAACACTATACCCTTGATCCCAGCTGTCACCCTCCCCTGGTTTCACCCACTGGCTAGGTGCATAGTTAGCTTTTAGCCTCATAAAATCAGCAATCCCTTCGATCAATCCAACAGGAGCTTTCGTGCCCGCGGAGCCGTCCCATTGCCAAGTGTGTGCCATCTCATGGTAAAGCACGCCATTGAAATCCCATTTGATGTCACCTTTAATGCCTTCAATGTAATCGTCACCTACATGAATCTCGTTGTTGCTTGCGTAGGCGATCCCTTCCATGTCGTCGACAAACAAGGACACACGAGGCACGTCCTTTCTGTCTGCTTCAGTATTTTGCTGGAAGAGTCTCCAGAAGAAGATAGTTGCTTGATCCATCGTCTTTATGGTGTAATTGTCTCCAAGTTCGTTACTGAATCGGATGCCACCAGGGGTCGTTGGAGCCCAATTGATAACAGTGTGACTAGGCATTGATATTTAGGGTCGTTAGGGTTAGAAGAAAATAGCGAGGAAGATAGATAGGCAAGCCATTATAATGGTGTTCTCTTTGCTTGATCATGTGTTGTGTTGCTCTGCCCTTTTATAAAGATTTTTTTGGTAATTACTAAGCCTACTGAATAACGTTGAATGCTTCGGTTGTTGTTTTGTACAAGTTGTTTAAAGAGATATTTTTTTTTTAGTTTAACGTGGGTTTTTTAGTCCGGTATTTCATTCTTATCTTGCGTGCACAAAACTCATTTCATTTCATATCTTATTAGCTTATAATATTATCCATACACATATTAATTCAACAAACCCATGGACCCTGAAGTTTGGAACGAACATAGCATATAAGCAATAATAGCTCCAGTGGCCACCATCAAATGTTTTTCTTGCGTGGAGGTTTCCTAATTAATTGGGAGGGAAGGGGGCAATTGCCCCACGTGGCTTGAACAGTGTACTGGCATTGATGCTTTAAGAGAAGAATAGATAGGCAAATGATTGTTCTCTTTGCTTGATCAGTCTCTGCCCTTTTAAACTCTTACTAAGCCTACTGAACCATAACGTTGAATGCTTCGGTTTTTTGAATTGTTAAAGAGATTTTTAATAAGAATAGTCCAAAGTCAACTGAATTTGTGGATACATGCGCTCCACCCGGTAGAGTCTCAATTTTTCTCTGTTGAGAAAAAAAAAAAAAAAAAAAACTTGGAATTTATCTCTCATTGGAATTTGGAAAAAAGTGCTAGCAGAGGTCAAGCGAGGGAGCCCTACTTTTAAAGAGGACGCAGTAGTCAATATACTTTTTTTTTTTTTGGCTAAGGTGCTGCTTTCCTTGACGGGGAAGGTTTCAACATTTCTGTTACGAAAGCATTTAATACCTTGGGGAAGGAGGAAGGAAACTTCTTGTAAGACCATTCTCGCTAGAAATATATCTAGAAACTAGAAACAGTTACAGATTGATCTGATCTAGAACAGCGGTCTCGTGCTTTGCTCATAAATCCTAAAAAGGAGCTCTCGGGGATTACATGACGATTGGAGGAAAACTAACTCCATTACTATGTGGTCTAGAGCCCACTGGTTGGGGTTAAAGGGACGGAATAGTAAAATATCCTCTTTTGCTCATCTGGTAATACAAATTAAAGAATCTATAATTCGAATGGAAATTTTATTTGGGTCTAATTCATAGAATAAATTAAAAGGTGTTCTATAGCATGTAATGCCGTGGCTAATTTTTAGAAAATCAGCTATGAATCTTTCATACTCGAACCCGACTTGATTAAGTTCAATGTATTTATTAGGCATTCATAACTTGAAATCAAGCTATAGCTAGTTTACCTACTTGATACACAAATTGGGTAGAATATTCAAAGGATAATAACACAAGCGACCTTTGTCTTGTCGGGATGCATGCTCGAACGAACAAGGATGAATGCCAAATTAATAATGGACATTTGCCCGCAAATTAAGCAGACAAATCTAGTGAATTTTTATGACTAGTATATGCAAGGCCAGGACAAAATGAACCCCATATTTGCAGGGACTAATCCAAGAAGGATCACTAACATTGGGGACCGAAAACCCTTTTTCCTTTAAGAAAGTAGAGGGCAAGTATTTAAGGACGTCAAGTTATTAAATCTTTTTTAGAGAAAAAAAAAAAAACAAGATTTAAGGATCAACGTAAATTTTCTATCTCTGGATTGGAGGGTGAAGTTTGTTAATAAAAGAATCACGTTAGGGAAAAAGGATTAAATTCTTCACTTTTAAGGGATTAAGCTTTTAAAAAACGAAGTGCCAAATATGTTATATCAACAAAGAGGAGGGCGCAAAATATTTTTTAACTTTGAGTGGTCAGGGCCTAGGGGTCTTGAATTTCCTATATTTCTTAGGAGCTGCAATAACTTGGTTGGAGTGAAAATTATGATTGATTTTTAAATAATTTTTATATTAAAATATTTTGATATCATTGTATTAAAATAATTTTAAAAAAATAAAAATATATTAATTTAAAATTAATAAAATAATTTTAATTTATTTTAAAAAATACTTTTAAAACCCAACACAAACAGAAATTTTTTTACGTGGGTGTTCAATTTAGTTTATAAAAGAGAATCTCAGCGTCTTTGGTGTATCGTAACGGTTGCTTTTTAAATAACTTTTCATGCTGAAATGTATGTTAATGATATTTTTTATTTTTTAAAAATTATTTTTAACATTAACACATCAAAATAATCCAAAAGATGGGAACACGGTTTTGCACCACTTTCCAAACGTAGTATGTGTCAAAGATGGTAGGCGACACGGTTGCCCGCCTAATTGAATTACTGTTTTGAATTTTCGAGTTCGAGGTCGGCAGAGAGCCAAGTCAAAAGTCCTCTGGGCCTTCGAAATGAATTTTTGATTTTTGGTTTTCATAAAACCTCTTTTTATAAATAAATATTGATAATTACTCATTGAAGTTTAAAATTTCTTCCTACCTGATTATCTATATAAACCATATACATTGCTACGACAAATACGTACCCTGCACAAATCAAAAACAGCAATAAGAAATCAACCTGTTTCACTACTGCTTGCTTGACCATGTTTCGCCATGTTTATGTCCTCTCTTTGCTAGTACTCCTAGCAATCAACACCGTCTCAGCAGTGGACTACACTGTCACCAACAGAGCCACTGCAACTGCTGGTGGAGCCCGATTCATCACGGACATCGGGGTCGATTACAGCAAGCAAACTCTAGCATCTGCTACAGATTTCATATGGGAGACCTTCCAGCAAACTAATGCTGCGGACAGAAAAAATATTCAGACAGTCAACTTGTTCATAGATGTCATGGATGGGGTTGCCTACGCAGTCAACGATGAAATCCATGTTAGCGACAGTTATATAGCAAGTTATTCAGGTGATGTCAGAACAGAAATCACTGGGGTGCTTTACCATGAAATGACACACATATGGCAATGGAATGGTAATGGACAAGCCCCAGGTAAACTAATTGAAGGGATTGCTGATTTTGTAAGGTTGAAGGCGAACTATGCACCTAGTCACTGGGTGCAACCAGGGCAGGGTGACAGATGGGATCAAGGTTATGATGTTACGGCTAGGTTCTTGGACTATTGTAATGATCTTAGAAATGGGTTTGTTGCTGAGCTTAACAAGAAGATGATGACTGGCTATAGTGCTCAGTTCTTTGTTGATCTGCTAGGGAAGACCGTTGATCAGCTTTGGACAGACTACAAGGCTCGGTACGGGCAATAGAAGAGCTTGGCTAATTAAGAGCAGAATCTATGAAATTTTGTGTTTTCAGCAGCTCGGATCAAACCATATATTCTAAATAAAATTTGAATAAGATCCTTTCAGACTGGCAACAATATTGTTTCATGGACGTCAGAACATAAACGTTGTCTGTTTTTTCGGGTGTCTTCTTCATTTTGCTAGTTGTTGGACCACAAATCTCACAGACGCGAATAAGCAAAATCATTAACCGTGGAAAAAAAAGTAGAACTTCTCTCAAGTTATCCATGAATGCACGACTCCTACGTGATTTGCATGAAATATTTCTGTGAAAATTGACAGCTGACAATTCCATATCTTTATACCACTATGACACCCAACTCACGTCACAATAAAATTCTCTAAGTCTCATAAACATGGAAAACTCATAAAAATATTTTCCATATTTTTGTGAACCCCGAGTAAATCATGTATGTATAAATATTTGATTTGAAAGCAAATATCTTTGATCAATTTTTCTAAGTTTCATAAACATATGGAAATCTCATAAAAATATTTTCTAAAGTAACATTTTCTGCAAATTACAAATGTAGCCTAAATGATTTCGTATTATATACTAATAAATTTATCTTGCATTTTTTTTAAAAAAAAATTCTTAAGGAAAAATTATAAACATATATATAACTAAAACTAGTTTTATTTCATTAGAACAATTAATAAATCACTAATAGGTGTAGACTTGGATAACAATTTTTTTTAAAGTAAATTTACAATTTTGAACTCTTAAATATGGATTATGATTTGCAGCACGTGTAATTTTAGATCAGTTTGTTTTGTGCTTAAAAGAATAACTAAAGTAATTTATTTTTTATTTTTTAAATTAAAAATCAAAACCGAAACATTGTCACAAACACACTATACCAATAATATAAATCTTCATTCTACACGTCATCTCAGTGAAGAAACACATTAACAACATTGTTTTAAAATTCCTTAATAGACATCAAAGCTTTCCGCGCAAGAAATCCTTAATTTAAGTTCTTAGCATGCAAACCAAAACATGTCTCTATTTTGTCATGTATTCAAAAGGTTTGAATCAACTTTAAATATACCTTTGCATATAATTGTCTTTGATTATCCTGGTGGATTATCTCCATTAATGTTGTTTCAAGTTACTCAGATCTAGGGAAAGAAACAACCATATAATTGCTTTTATTTTTCATTCCCCCACTTCATTGTCAACTTAGAGGTTCCCATCACAGATAATAAAGCGATTTTCTTATTTAAGTTATTATTTTGTTTTATTGTTTTCAAAAGAGCGGTTTATTTAAGTTAGAATTCATGTTGCTTTTGATCACGCATGCTTTTCAATACTTTACTGTATAGATGGTAGAAGTTGCTTTTTAAATTGATTTTTTTTAAAAATATATTAAAATAATATAATTTTTTTTAAAAAATTTTATTTTTGATATCAATATATTAAAATAATAATAATAAAAAATTTAAATAAGAAAAATTTACAATTTTTAAAATACGATTGGACGAGAAAAACAAAATACAACTTAAATTGGTAAAGAAAATTACACAACCTTTTCTTCTGATTTTTCTCCTCTTCTTTAATGTTCATCCTCTATCGTATTGGATTTCACGAGGCTTTGATTTGCACAGTCTACACGGTCACCAACAACGCTAGTGCAATGGCTGGTGGAGCCCATTTCATCATGTATATTAATGAGCTTGTATGTAGAATGAATGTGATTATTTTTTAAATAATTTTTTATGTTAAAATATATATTAATGATATTTTTTTTAAAAAATTATTTTTAATATTAATATATTAAAATAATTTAAAAACACTGAAAATATATTAATTTAAAGTTAATAAATTTTTTTTTAATTTTTTTAAAAATATTTTAAAAATACAAAAAAAACAGACTGTTCAAGCAAATACTAGCACGCGTGACAGCTTTCGAATGGAGGAACTTCCACCAGACTGACCCAGCAGATGGAGAAAATGTCCAAAGGGTTGCCTTTTTCATAATAGACATGGATGGTATTGGATACGCTGACAACAACAGGATTCATGTCAGCAGCAACTGATAGAAAATGTCCAAAGTTTTAGTGCTCTGTACCTGGTTGATCTGCTGGGGAAGACTGTTGATGAGCTTTGAATAGACTACCATGGACGGAAAATAGAACAACTTCGCTAATCGCTGAAATTATGAAAGGTTGCACGCTTGTAACCGTTTGCATCAATATATATATATAGGATAGGACTATTGCAGTGCCAACTTCTAAGCAAGGATGACTTTGGAATTGGCTTCCTTTCTGTAACATTGATTTCTTGCTTTTAATTGCAATGCCATGATTGTGATCGACCACGACAGTGAAATATTTTTATACAAGTACGCATCCGACCGTTAACCCATTTTAAAAGCCGGTGTACATTTTGCCCTTTGCTTTCAAATTGGTTATGGCATGGCCTGAGACAGTCAAAATTGAGTTTCTATCGGCTGCCCACATGAATCCACACACGTGTTGAAGTCATCCAATTATTTAGCTGTTCTTGAAAAGGTAAAAATGGAAAGAGTGAAGAAAATTGTTAAAAACTCTCACAGGGGGCAAAAACATTAGATATTTATTTCCATCTTTCAAGAGGACACTGACAGTCTGATAAGTTTACAGTTTAAGAAGTTTTACTACGAGGAAAATGTGAAGATGGGTTACACAAAGCTCCAACATTTGGAGCAAATTTTTACCCCCAAGTATGTCATCACTGTAGTTGCTGAATGGCTGATACTACTTCATCTATGGACTGGAATTTTCGCCTTTCCTTGAGAAGCATCTTCGCCAGGTCAAGAGCCGGCCGCTCACATTGGGCTCGTTTGCTAGCGTCAGGAATTGATTCAAAATCCTCCACATGAGCTACACCAACAATTCTCCTGCCACACAGATTTAAATCAGTGATGTTGTGGCATTGAAATTAATATATTCAATAATTAGGATTTTTATTGTAATTTTACACAAAAAAAGAGATAAGAGTGAATCACAGACTGTAAAATTGCACTTTCCCGGTATAAGACAAGTTATAACCACATTTCCCACAGGTCAAGCATATTCAAACTACAAATGATGGCGAGCTGATCATTGGTTTAATAGATCACATGATCTAAATGAGTCGCACTGATGCCTCAAAACCAAAAGCTGGATCTCAAATTTTGCTTCCAAACGTAAGATGCCCCCCCCTGTTTGGACTTCCTAAATAATCCCAGTCCCAGCGAACTTTAATGATCTATTTAGTGGCTTTAGATGGGACAAAGGATGAGGACATTGCCATGCAGTTTTCCCTGATTAGTTGGGAATCAAGCCATTTAGTTGATCTTCAAACAATACATCGCATAGAAAATCTAAAATCCAATGCCAAAAGTTACAATAAGGGAGAGCATGCCCTGGAAACATATACGATGATGTGGTCTCATACATCATCTCATAAAAGTGCCATGGTGAAACAAGGGAGGCATAACTTTCCAAAAACAGACAGCATAAAACATGATCAAACATAATAACAGTTTATTTTCAATTTTAAGCCATTTCTTCAATTCCCAATGAGAAGATTCACGCATAGCATTTACTTTCTCTAGAACTAGATACTTTTTTCTACAATAAGTTAATTAGCTTTGGATGCTCAAGCTCGGGGAAGAACACCAAAAATCTGAAGCTTGAACAAGGACTTTAAGAACAAGAATAAAGAAACTACAGTGAACAAAATGGGAACCAGTCAATTCACCTTATCATTTTGGCCGCACCAAATCCCAAGGTGTCATGGAACAAGTCTTGCATATATTTTCTCTGTACAAGCTGATGAAGCTCAGGGTTATTATAAATTCCTGGAAGATATGCCTCACCAGAGCCATCCTTGTGCTCGTCCCACAGTGCAGTGAACTTCTTGTAGAAAAGACTCCAAGTCTCTTTAATTGTCCTCAAAATCCATTCTTTATATGTCTGCATGCGAGTACAACTTTCAGAGATAAGCCTCAACAAACAACTAATGCTCCAATAAATATAAATATTACAAAGTAAAATCCACAAGAAAGGCTGTAGCTGTGCCTTCTAGTTCATAAAGAAATCGAAACAACCTCCTCGTTTATTAACACACGACCTATGAGAAGCATATCCCATGATTAAAGAGAGGAATAAGATATTTTGAATGGATGCATAAATGGAGTTTATGAAGATAAAGCATTTGAAACTAAGAAAGAGAAATGTATAAAAAAATAGAGTAGAAACTTAGACTTACTTTTCGGTCATTCCCTTGATCAGCGTGTCCATCTTGAGCATAAAAAGCCAAAATCAAGTTTCCAATAAAAGCTCCAATATCAAAACCCATTGGACCATAAAATGCAAATTCTGGATCTATAACTTGAGTAGATTCACGGGTAACCATGATGGATCCAGTGTGGAGATCTCCATGTACTAAGGCTTGGGCTCTCTCACAAAACCTATGAGAAAAGAAAAAAAACTCTAGTAAATCATACAATCAAATTAAAAGAAGTGGAAAAACTGGCATGTCTTGTGAAATGAATGAGCTAAAAAACAATACTTGGATTTCAACTCAGCAACTTCAAGCTTTAAAATATTATCTTCACGGACAGCCTCAGCATCACGATCAAGATAAGGGGAAGTCCAGCGGTTATATTCGGATACTTTGTAAGGGTCAGAGAAAACAACCTGCTCAGTAAGCCTGCATAACTCCACGTTCCCACAGAATTCAGCAACTGCATTGAGCATTTGAAGTGAGCACATCAGCACATTTCTTCAAGGTCGCTATGTTCATTGGACCAATGAGAAATCAAATATAACAAAAAACAAATCAAAACAAATGATAAACAACAGAGTAGAATAACTCACCGTTGTGTTTATGCTCAGTAGTAGTACGATAAAGAAGCGATGTGTGGTAAAGAGTCTTTGCCATATAATCTGATATGTGTTCTGCTAGCAATGGATACTCAATTCCAGCAACCAACCCTTTTCTCAGGATTATATGTGGGGGCTCCAAATATCGCATACCAATCACAGACATAATACGGTCAAAATGATAAACTTCAGGCACATTTTCAGGGCTCAATCGGCCATGCTCTCTAAGTGTCAATGCCTCAAAGTATGCTCTTTCCTTAGTCATTGGCCATGATTCTCCAATACAACGTACGTATGGAATTGCCTGACCATAAACACTACCAGATTAGAACAAGAACAGATAAGTTCAAACATCCACCCAAAATATTTCCATACCATTTCACTTCATAGGAAAAGAAAGCAATCTTGAACAGTGAATTGGAAAGCTCAACAATTAACTGATCAAACTGAATATGCCTTTTGGTATTACAGACAGTGAAATGCCAAATTTGAAGCAAATTCAATGAGTTTATATGGGAGATAAAATTGACTGGCCGTTTAATATATCTTTGCATACCAGCAAAATTGACTGCCCGTTTTAATTGCTTGTTCAAGATGCTTCAAGTTACAGAATCAATCGCTCAAATTCATTTCGTTTCCTACACTCTTCCATCAACAAAACAAACCCTCAAAGATTTTACGCATAAAATAAAAAACCCAAGTTGATTTCCTTCACTTACCTGCTTGATGACGAAAGAACCAGCTGGGCTAACAACGATGTAGACGAAATTGAGATTTCCATCGCCAACTTCTTTGATCTTCAAGTCGTCAAAATTGTTGCCGATCTTATCTGACAAAGCAGGAGTGGCCTTAATGTACTCCACTAAACATTTCTCGTCCAGTGGCCTGAACTCTGTGAATGCCATTTTTATACCGATATTGATCTGGTGGACGGTGGTGGCAATGAGGGTTTTAAGGAGGGAGAGATTAGACTTTAGGACGAGGAGGCGTGATACATGGTGGACATAATGGTAAGATTTGCGGGTCTTAGCGAACTGTATTGTGGTTCATTGAATCTGGTCAGGTGTTTGCCTGTTTAGTCAGTTTGACGAATACTATGACTAGGATAGCTTATTCCTGCAGCAGCTCCAGGTAGGCCACGTTTGTCACATTAGTTTAACTGGTTTATCATTTTTTTTTTGTTTTAAATTAATTTTTTTTCAATTTTTTTTATTGTTTTGATTTACTGAAATTAAAAATTAATTTTAAAAAATAAAAAATATATTATTTTTAAATTTAAAAAATAAAAAAATAAAATTGACCACAATTTCTAATATACCGTCAAAATTAACTAGTAGCATTTGTTCAGCACTTCAGCTATTTGTCTAGCTGCCTTTTTTTTCCAATTTTAGCTATTTGTGTCATAGATACGAGACCCATGGGGTCAAGGTAGCGACTTTACTTGTGAGTAAAGTTATTTTAATAAAACAATGTGTTTTGGATAAAAATAATAATAATAAAATTGTTTTCAATCTAGCAAGGGGTAAAAGTCATTCATCATAGAGTCAACGTTTTAAATGATAAAACTTTATACAAAAAATCAATAAATTAATACAATTTTTTTTTGTTCGACAAACTGATTTTTTTTTTAATTTTCTGTATTTTTTGTTATTTGACTAAATAATGTTTAACCTTTTTTGTGCTAACATTATTTTTTATAACATTAGCTGGCGCTTTTATTTTCAACCCTCCACAATGGTTTTGATTCATGATAAAAATAATTTTGACTCGCGGTAAAAAAGAAATTTGCTGCTGTAAAAAAGAAGTTATTCAGTAAATTCAGTAAAAAATAGCTTTACCCCTGGAAAATCCAATCCGGTTGTGTATTAAACGCGCTTAATATAGCGCTTAGGACAAGGCCCGATTATCACACATTCCAACAAGAAAAAATCCCACTCATCTCATCGTCATCGTCAGAAATCAGAAGACACCCCGCGGCTCAAAGCCACTTCCCTTCTTATTCACTCCAATCCCCGCTAATGGAGAGGCTGTTACTGATCGTTTTCGCAACAATAATCTCACTTTTCATTTCCACATCTGCCGCCGGAGAATTCAATTTCGAAGCCAATCCCCATCGCCGATCACTGGACGAGACTCTGTGTAATCAGCTCATTAAACCAGCTGGTTATTCTTGCACCGAACACACTGTACCCCCCTTCTCTCTAAGTTCTTAATTTTGGAGGAATTGAGTCGTTTTAACCTTTGAAATTTCGTTCTAGACTGAATTGATTGATAAAAAATAGGCACGATCTTGAAGCTAATTACAAGAATGCCATGAGGTGCTTGTTTGGTTTAGCAAGAAAGTAGATTCAGGAAATGAATAGAATTAGTAACTGATTTCGGAGAGTTTTTGCATTTGAACTAATAGTAAAAGAATCCAAGATTTATTTACTTTTGTATTTTAGTTGCTAAGCATCCGAACAAAGGCTTAATCTTTCTCCATGATTTGCTCTTCCTTTTTAAAGAATCTTTAATGGGATTTTCTTAGAGTATGCGAAATTAGTGAAATTCTGTCAATATTTTTTTGTTTTTGTTAATTTTCAATTAATGAAAGTTACGTTTCGTGTGGAATTCATCAAATTATTTAACTTTATTCAGGTACAAACTAAAGATGGTTACTTGGTAGCTCTTCAACGCTTGTCTTCACGTAACAAGGATCCAGGAGGGCAGAGGGGTCCTCCTGTCTTGCTTCAACATGGACTCTTTATGGTGAATTTGCTCTTCATTCTGCTTATGTTCCCTTTGCATTGATAGAATTTGATATTGAACGTTTGTTTGAATCTCATGTTTTTCAATGGGCATGTGTTCTCAGCTATTTTTCATAAAGCCAGAGTGAGGGAATTGGGGTAAAAATAAGGCTATAAGAAAACTATCTTTATGATTTCGTGACGAGACAAAAAGGAATGTGATAATTGTCATGGAAGAAAAGTGCAATTTAACGTTCATATTATAATAGTTTGTTTAACAAGATGGGTTAATCTTCTGTCTTCCTGAAGTTAAAAGGCATCCTTGAAACTGCTGAGAGAAAATTCCCTCATGTAAAGCACTGGAAGCTCAGGACTGGATGTTTAGACGTGTACAACTGTCTGTATATCATCAAGAGAAGTGTGCATGGAAATGGTTTTTGTTTTTTCTCCTGTTACTTTTCCGAACACTGGTTATGGTTTAAATCGATCTATTATATGGGAATTATGGTCTGAATGGTAATTGCAAGAGTTATAAAACTTAATGTGTCACTGGTTGTTGCTTGGGATAATATATAACTGTGATTCACCATTTTAGAAAAAAGTAAAATGTGATTTCTGGCATTGATTTTGATGTTGCCCTCCTCTAATATGCAAACAGGCAGGTGATGCATGGTTTTTAGGTTCTCCAGAGCAGTCACTGGGCTTCATCCTTGCAGATGAGGGTTTTGATGTATGGGTTGGCAATGTGCGTGGTACATTTTGGAGTCATGGACACGTATCCTTATCTGAGAAAGACAAGGTAGAGAGTATAGAATATGCCTTTCTCCCTGGGTTTATGATTCTGGTTACTTTGTGGATAGTTGTACTGGTAGCAAAGAGTCTGTCGATTGATGCAAAAAGCATGTGAATATGTCCCTGTCCGTGTATGTTTCAGTGGGTGATTTGTTACATATCCTGTTTTTTCATGCTGTAACTATCAGTGAGCACAGGCTTCTCTTTCAGGAATTTTGGGACTGGAGTTGGGAGGAGTTGGCTCTATGTGATCTTGCTGAAATGATACACCATGTACATTCAGTAACAAGCTCTAAAGTTTTCATCGTTGGACATTCACAGGTCTTACACGTCTTTCTCTTGCATCCTAGTACATCTGGTTTTCTATCCTTGCTTTTGTGCATGCGCTTACTTTATTTACTTGTTTTTAGGGGACCATCATGTCTTTAGCTGCTCTCATTCAGCCAAATGTCGCGGAAATGGTTGAAGCTGCTGCTCTACTGTGTCCAATATCATACTTGGACCATCTAACTGCTCCTCTTGTTCTCAGAATGGTTGCCTTGCATCTTGATCAGGTTTGTTTTGTTTCATATTCTTGGGATTGCATTGGAGGCACAGTTCCTGGTGGAAATGATCTTATAATTTCTTTTCTGACAGATGGTCCTTGCCATGGGCATTCATCAATTGAATTTTAGAAGGTTTTATCATACTTCTATCTCTATTTTTTCTTTTTGCTCCTTTTTTCTAGGGTTTAACAATTTTATTTTCGTTCATTTTATGATGTCTTATATTTATCTACAGTAAAATCTTAATTGACCTTTTGGATTCCATATGCGATGGTCATATAGAATGCGCTGACTTGCTAACTTCCATCACAGGTCTTCCCTCTTAGTCTCTCATGGAACAAAGTTTAATTTACCAAATATCATGTTTGGTGGGAAATTTTTTCTTACTTTGTAGTTTGCATAATGCTTGTGGGTAAAGTACCCCAATGTGGCTATTTGTGCAACATGATGTTTTTCTTATCTTTCTTAAGTGGGTGTTTCTTTACCTTTGCAGGGAAGAATTGTTGCTTTAATAGCTCAAATGTGGACTTCTTTTTTGAATTTGAACCTCACCCTTCATCAGCAAAAAACTTGCGCCATCTCTTTCAGAGTATGCCTTGTGCATCTTCTTTAGCAGTCATATATCAAGTTCATGTGAATACATTCTGTATTTGGAAATTTCGTTTTCACTCTCATGTTTAATAAAAAATGAATTCTGGATGCCAATTACTTTGTTTCTTCCTCTTTCTCACCGGGTAACTCTTTTTTTTTTTAAAAAAAAGAACTTCCTGTTTGCTAAATCTCTCATGCGCTTCCTGCTGTGCATTGCAGTGATTCGTAAGGGAACTTTCTCTCGCTATGACTACGGGATGTTTAAAAATTTGGAGCTATATGGTCAGTTAAACCCCCCAGCATTTGATCTCGGTCTCATACCCAAGACATTGCCATTATGGATGGGCTATGGAGGCCATGATTCTTTAGCAGACGAGACAGATTTGGAGCGCACTCTGAAGGAGTTACAGGGCAAACCAGAAATGCTTTATCTTGAGAACTATGGTCACTTGGACTTCCTTTTGAGCACACAAGGAAAGGAAGATGTTTACAACAATATGATCGCATTTTTCAGGTCTTTGGGGAAGTCCAGTAGTTCTTAAGTTGACCACTTGCAATATGTGACAATTACGTTTATCAATTAGGGCTGAATTAAACTTTTTATTTGCGTGCATATATTGTGAAAGGTCACACATTATTGTTTACTTGTAAATGTGATTGCCAATAGAGAATATGAGAGAGAATTTGGTGTAACGTTCTATCCTGTGTAGTCATGTACAGTGTTTCTGATAGAAGTTGGTTTTCCACCTAAATTAGTGGGCAGCTAACCTGCTGTTTTTTGGGATGACGATGAAGGTCCCCTTGAGAGAAGTCCCAGGCTTGATCGAGCTGAACTTCTTGCAGCCCTGCTGACTAGGAGAAGCCTTAGTGCCTTACAAATGGCTCCCGCAGAAAATATCAATCCGATTGCTTCAGCAGTGTTGGTAGAATGGAATATATATAATGGCAACGAAGAAAATGAAGGTGTGCTGGAATTGAAGCTGTATCGATTGGATAATTCAGTTTGTCAGAGACATCGAGAGCCAATGTCAGAAGGTCCAAATAGTGGCTTGAGCGTGGAGGCAAGGCGATAGAGAAACTAGTTACGTTGTTGTGTATAGTGGGGTGTGATTCCTTCTCTTTCCTTGAAATTACTCCTGAAATGTTGTTTCCATCATCTTCTTCCTTAGTTGAAGGTTCAATGAAATGCGCAACCTCTGCCTTGAACAGAACTTTTGTGAGAGCTAAAACAGTAAATATTAGATGAATGCTTAACATGGGTCACCATCCATTTCATTATTTTAACACTGGGTTAAAACAAGCCCCCCATTAACTTCATAATAAGTCGGATGATTGCACCAGCTCAATAACTTTTTCATTGGATTTCACTCCAGCAAACCGGAAACCTAACTGGAACTAGTGGACTTGCCAGCGAACTGAAGACTTCTTCGCTTCGCTTCGCTTCATCAGCAGAAGATTGTATGTTGCTGTCTGAGGAACCACCCTCAGCCACTGCTGTCTCGTCTGCCTTCTTCAACTTCAATCCATCTTGCTTCATCTCCGCTGCTTCAGGCCCCACCGTGGCCTCCGATAACATCCTTGCCAGCGATCTGAAGACTTGTTCGCTTAACTTCATCAACAAAAGATTGTATATTATCTGTCGGAGAAACATCTACAATTCTGAACGGTAACGATGGTAGGTCTCCTAAAACTAAGTATTTTCTTGTCTTTGATGACAATGATAATGATGGGACAAATAAACATATATTGAACATAGAGTAATGATACAGAGAATGTAATTGATAGTTACTGTTGTTGGAGATAAGTTTGAAGGTTATATTTTATTATATGAAAATAAATTTAAATTTTTAAAAGAAGATAAGCACGAATGGGTAGATAGCATTCATAATAAATAGTGCTGATTAGCAAGGGTGGTAGAGATGACAGACGACGGAGGTGTTGAGGATAATTCTAGTTTGATAGGAGGCAGTAAAAATGGCAATAAAGATGGTTAAAAAAAGGGTTACTATGAGATTAAAATGTGGTGGCACAACATAGGTGACTCGGAACAAGATATATATCCTTCCCCTTTTAATTTAAAATCTAATTACGATAATTACTAATTATAATTCAAATATTTTTAGAAATATTGAGATTAGAGTTTATATATTTTTTTAATGTTCAACCCAAACAAGTTATATTGAATGAGATACGACTGAAAATTAGTATTGTTTCACGCTATAATGTGCATACTCACATCAAGATTTTTGCTTTTATTTAAAGATGTGTACTGATTACACATGTTTATATACAGCAAACATGCTAGTTTGCTATTTTTTTTTCTTTGCTAATAATGTTAATTTAAACACTAGTGAGGAAGATAAGGATGCATAACAGTATATATGTTGTCATGGGGTAGTGTTTTGGTATTGTGATAAAGGTTATTTTTTAAAAGTGTTTTTTTTATTTATCAAAATTATTAAAAAAAATATAGAAAAATTAATTTAATAAAAAAAATCAAATTTAATGATGTATGATAGTGGTTGTTTTTCAAAATATTTTTGATCAGAAATAAATTAAAATAATTTATTTTTTAAAATTTATTTTTAATATATTATTATATGAAAATAATCCAAAAACATCAAAAAAAAAAATATTTAACTTTAAAAAATATTTATTAATAGCTAATTAAAAGAAGCAAAAAAGTAGACAACTACATAACAAGAGTAATAAATTTCATCATACTAACAGTACTGGATTAAAACCAATTCCATGTTCACTGCATATATATATATATATATATATATATATATATATATAGCAAATCTCCTCATGCCGATGACCCCACCAGTTCAGCCACTTTCTCGTTGGACTTCACCACTACCGACACTGGAAACTCATTAGAACCATTGCACTTCCCAGCAATCTCGGACTCATTCGCTTTTACAATATCGTCCGTAAAATATCGTATATTCCAGTCGGAGGAACCACCCTCAGCCACTGCTGCCTCCGCTGCCTCCTTCCATTTCATTGCATTCTCCTTCATTTCCACTGCCTTAGGTCCCGCTGTGGCCTCCAACAAGCATTTCTCTATCTCATCACGAGTAATCAGTTTGTTCTCTGCTTCTCCGCGGCTCATTCTCACACCAACCTTAAAGATGTCCACCAAATATTTTGCATTAGTTACTTGATCACCCCATTGAGGGAAAGCCACCACTGGCATGCCTGATGTGAGTGCTTCCATAGTAGAGTTCCACCCACAATGTGTTACAAAGCACGCAACTGAGGGGTGAGCTAAAACCTTCTCTTGAGGACTCCACTGCACCACCTTGCCCCTGTCTCCTGCTTTCTCCAAGAACCCATCTGGCAGAACAAGGAGGTCATGTCCTGCATCTTTGTGAGGTGGTTTCATAACTAACAAGAATGAGACGCCCGAATTCAATAACCCATAAGCGATCTCGTTCCATTGGTCTTGCTTCAATTGTACGACACTACCGAAAGACACATAAACAACTGATGAAGGTGGCTTTGTGTCAAGCCATTCGATGCAATCATCTGCCTTCAGCAAGTCTCCATGCACCGTTGTCTCTGGTGCCTTGGGATTTCTGAATAGTGGCCCAACGGCCTTGATGGGGAAGATTTCAGACATGTGCTTGATAAGATCTGGTTCAAGCTCTTCGAATGTTTCCATCAGGATGCAAAATGGCTTGTCAAGATTTTTGTACTGACCTAAAATAGCCCTCCTCAAGAAAGGATAAGGAGTTGTGGGATGTAAGAAACTAGGCACTTCATCATGTTTTAGGAGAGGCATGCATGGTAACTGGACATCTATCTCGGGGTGCTCCTCGTCAGGGAAAGGTACAGTACCGTGATAGTAATGGTAATATGAGGCAAAACAAGCGCAGGATTGAACCCAAAGCATTGCAGAAGGGAGACCTAGAGTTGTGGCCACATCTGTAACCCAAGGAATGAAAGGGTTGTTTATGAGGCAACAAACAGGCCGTCCTTGCTCTGCATTTTTCTTGATCATTTGAGGAATTACTTGTTTGCCAACAAGCTCAAGTTGAAGTAAGTATTGATCAAGGTCTTGGTGCCTATCCTCGTCCTCTGTCCATCCATCTTCAAAGAATTCAAACCTGATAAAGCCATCACCAAACGGGGTCAGCTTATCTATGACGCCACTGGCTTTTCTCATCTGTTTGCCAATGGTTTCAGTAGTGGAGAAGGTGACAAGGAAGCCTTTGGAGGCAAGAATTTTTCCAAGTCTAAGTAAAGGATTTACATGGCCTTGGGCTGGGAAAGAAACAAGGAAGAGATGGCCAAGAGACTCGGAAACCATTTTTCTCTTCCGGGGTTTTCTTACAGGCAGAGAGACGGAAGAGATTGATGAACAGGAGAGGACTTGATGAGTTTGGGAATGAGTGGTGAGCATGGAAAGAAAGGATGCAGATACATATAGCATTTATAAGGAGTTGCATTCAAAGTTTTTAGTGATGGACTGTTAGTTGGCTGACGGTCAAATGCATACAATGTTTCAATTATAACTCTTTCCTTGGCTTCTTCGAACAGAAGATGAAACCAAATTTGATTACGCTAATAGTTAACTGTAGCTTTCAATGATTTTGCAACACTCAGAAACCCAAGACATCGGGTAACCAACAAGTTATACCGATTGAATGATGAAGATTAGTTACTACTAGTTACATGTCCCGTGCGATGCCGCGAGTCAATTATTTTTTGTATTTTAAAAGATCTAAAAGTGTTAGATTTTTTTGTAAAGTTATACTCACAAATCTTAATTTTGGTTGCATCGCCTGATCCAAGAGTAATGTTTATAATATTAATAATAACATTAAACCCTTAGCATAAAAGTGTCTGGACTACAATACCAGATCCAATAGCATTGGACGCGGGTCTGGCTGCAAGGTCGTGTCATAAAAATATGATAATTAAATAGATTAGTTAAAAAAAAAAAACCAACAAGAAGAAAAAAACTAATGAAAAAAAAATATATATATATGAATTAATTGGGTTAACCTTCAAATCAATTTAACCCGTCATACCTTGAATTCACATCATGAAAGTTTGATAATTAAAAAAAAAAAATAAATTAATGGGTTAATCCAAAATTAACGGCTAACTCGTGAAACCAGGTTAACTTGTCAAACCTAGAATCCGTGTAATGAAAGTTTGATAACTAAATAGAAAAAAATTTAACATTAACAATTTAAATTAAACAAAAAAAATTAATAAAAAAAAAAGGCATCAGCCTTTTCACTGTGGACTGCACTGTGCAGTCCACAGTCAAAGGCATAAAAAAAAAAAAACTAAAGGGATCAACCAAAAACTACTTAGAAAAAAATTTAATATTAATAAACTAAATTAATTAAATAAAATTAATTAAAAAGAAAAAAATAAAAGAAAAAAAAACCTCTAAGAAGAAAAAAAATACTAAATAGAAAGAAATTTAACATTAAAAAAACTAAACGAAATGAAAAAAATAATTAAAAAAAAAAAATTCAGGTTAACTCGTTAAACCAAGTTAACCCGTAAAACCCGGGATCCGTGTCATGAATGTCTGCTAACTAAATAAAAAAAAAAGTGAACATTAACAAACTAAACTAAACAAAAAAAATTAATTAAAAAGAAAAAAAAAATCTGGATTAACTCGTCAAACCATGCTAACCCGTTAAACCTAGGATCTGTGTCATGAAAGTCCGATAATTAAATAAAAAAAAATTAACATTAACAAACTAAATTAAACAAAAAAATTTATGAAAATAATAATAAAAAAAAATTAACGGGTCAACCCGGAATTAACTGGGTTCACCTGTGAAATCAGGTTAACCCGTGAAACTCGGGATATGTGTCATGAAAATCTAATAACGAAATAGAAAGAAATTTAACATTAACAAACTAAACTAAACGAAAAAAATTAATTAAAAAGAATAAAAAGCAAAAAAAAAAAATCTATTTTAGCTTGTCAAACCAAGTTAACCCTTTAAATCCGGTAAACGTGTCATGAAAGTCTGACAACTAAATAAAAAATTAAACATTAATAAACTAAATTAACAAAAAAATTTTGTTAAAAAAAACAAAGGAAGAAGCGAAAAAAATCACAAAAAACATAAAAAAAAAAAAAAAAACAGCTAAAAAAACTAAGACAACTTAAAAAAAAAAAAAACGCCTAAGGAATCAGTGTTTTATTGTGGAAATGAAAAAATTAATTAAAAAGAAAAAAAATCTGAGTTAACCCATTAAACCTGGAATGCGTGTTATAAAAGTTTGCGATAGAAAAAAAATTTAACATTAATAAAAAAAAATTATTTTTAAAATATCCATTAAAAAAAACAAAGAAAAAATAAAGAAAAAAGAAAAGCAAAAAGTAAAAAAAAAATCTGAAATTAATTGGGTTAACCCTCAAAGCAAGTTAACCCGTCAAATCAGGATTCACGACATGAAAGTTTGATAGGTGCATAGAAAAAAAAAATTGACAGGTTAACCCATAATTAATTTGGTTAAACCTATGAAATCAGAAAAAAAAATCTAGGTTAACCGGTTAAACCCGGAATTCGTGTTATAAAAGTTTGAGATACAAAAAAATTTAACTTTAACAATTTTTTAAAAAATATCAATTAAACAAAAACAAAGAAAAAAAAAACAAAAAGCAAACAGTAATAAAAAAAGACGGAAAAAAAAAAGACAGCTCAAATAAAAAAAAACAATGAAAAATATACTTAAAAAAAAAAAAAAAACAAAAAGGCAAAAAAAAAACGTGAAACCGCAGGGATATTCAATTGCAAGTGCACTAATTCATTCCTTGACTTCTGGTTGTCTATGAAAGATTCTGCACTAGCCAGTATATGCTTTCCAGCACGTCATGCTAAGAAGGGATATTCACCACTCAGCAATACGATATTTGTATTGTTCGGAGTTCTCATCCAATTGAATCCTGATGAGAGAAGCCGAAGCTCCCACAAAATTACAGACCTACAAAAGCAGACAAGAGAATCCATTTCATAGCCAAAAAAAAAGATAGGCTTCCAGTTTCAAATCTGTAAGTGTGGCCATCCTTTGAAGCAGAACGAGAGACCAGTTAAATGGTGCCACTTCAACAGCTACCAGTTATTACAGCTGTTTTGAACATTAGTTCGAGGTCTGCTTCACTCTGCAGAAGACGTGAATAGTGTACATCTAATAGTGTTTTGTGCTGGTGAATGGTTCTGGTCAACTTGTGTGTGTGATTTGTGATTTGCAGGGCAACGCAGAGTACTGTTTTTTATAGAAAACAAAATCATACTTTTTTATATAAATAAATTATATTAAAGTTTATAAATGATAGCTGTGAATTATGCATTCCAAAAACATTAAGGATTGGTTGAGATTGGAATTTTTTTTCATGCTACTCAATATGAAAACTTTGTATTATATATTTGTGTTTGGAATATTGTTTTGTTTTTTCTATTGAAAGATTGTTTTATAATTTTGAAAATACCTAAAATAATTTATTGGAAACTCACATTGACATAGAAATTCTTGCCATTAGTCTAGATTAGAGGGAGAATCAATATATTTCCTTAAGAAAAGACAGAGAGAGATGATGATTAAAATCCCTTTTTTTTTTTGGGTTGGATTAATTTGGTTGCACGATGAGTCTACCTAGATAGCCACAACATAATAATTTTTAAATACAAGAAAATAAAATTTAAAATATTTTATGAATTAAATTATTTTGAAAAACATGCTCGTTTGCTATTTTTTTTCTTTGCTAATAATGTTAATTTAAACACTAGTGAGGAAGAAAAAGATGCATAAATGGTGTATATGTTGTAATACGGTAATGTTTGATATTGTGGTAGAGATTGCTTTTTAAAGTGTTTTTTGTTCAGAAATACATTAAAATAATATATATTTTATTTTTAAAATTTTATTTTTAACATCAGCACATCAAAAAAATTCAAAAATATATAAAAAATAATTTAATAAAAAATCAAATTTAGTGGTATTTGATAGTGGTTGCTTTTCAAAATATTTTTTACTCGAAAATATATTAAAATAATTTATTTTTTTATTTTTTAAAATTTATTATTAATATTATTATATCAAAATCATATAAAAATATAGAAAAAATAACTTTAAAAATATTTTTTTTTTTTAGCAAACACAATACCAGCGGCATTGTCAATCGATACCTTAAAAACAAAAGAAATCAGGTAAAATTGTTACTTTTGAAATTACACTACAACAACTAGTCAACAATACCTTAAAATGATACATATGGCCTTTATATGGCACTTGGCCTTTACAATATGTTATTAATAGCTAATTAAAAGAAGAAAAAAGTAGACAACCACATAACAAGAGTAATTAATTTCATCATACTAACAGTACTGCATTAAAACCAGTTCCACGTTCACAGCACATATAGCAAATCTCCTCATGCCGATGACCCCACCAGTTCAGCCACTTTCTCGTTGGACTTCACCACTACCGACACTGGAAACTCATTAGAACCAATGCACTTCCCAGCAATCTCAGACTCATTCGCTTTTACAATATCGTCCGTAAAATATCGTATATTCCAGTCGGAGGAACCACCCTCAGCCACTGCTGCCTCCGCTGCCTCCTTCCATTTCATTGCATTCTCCTTCATTTCCACTGCCTTAGGTCCCGCTGTGGCCTCCAACAAGCATTTCTCTATCTCATCACGAGTAATCAGTTTGTTCTCTGCTTCTCCGCGGCTCATTCTCACACCAACCTTAAGGATGTCGACCAAATATTTTGCATTAGTTACTTGATCACCCCATTGAGGGAAAGCCACCACTGGCATGCCTGATGTGAGTGCTTCCATAGTAGAGTTCCACCCACAATGTGTTACAAAGCACGCAACTGACGGGTGAGCTAAAACCTTCTCTTGAGGACTCCATTGCACCACCTTGCCCCTGTCTCCTGCTTTCTCCAAGAACCCATCTGGCAGAACAAGGAGGTCATGTCCTGAATCTTTGTGGGGTGGTTTCATAACTAACAAGAAGGAGACGCCCGAATTCAATAACCCATAAGCGATCTCGTTCCATTGGTCTTGCTTCAATTGTACGACACTACCGAAAGACACATAAACAACTGATGAAGGTGGCTTTGTGTCAAGCCATTCGATGCAATCATCTGCCTTCAGCAAGTCTCCATGGACCGTTGTCTTTGGTGCCTTGGGATTTCTGAATAGTGGCCCAATGGCCTTGATGGGGAAGATTTCGGACATGTGCTTGATAAGCTCCGGTTCAAGCGCTTCGAATGTTTCCATCAGGATGCAAAATGGCCTGTCAAGATTTTTGTACTGACCTAAAATAGCCCTCCTCAAGGAAGGATAAGGAGTTGTGGGATGCAAGAAACTAGGCACTTCATCATGTTTTAGGAGAGGCATGCATGGTAATTGGACATCTATCTCGGGGTACTCCTCGTCAGGGAAAGGTACAGTACCGTGATAGAAATGGTAATATGAGGCAAAACAAGCGCAGGATTGAACCCAAAGCATTGCAGAAGGGAGACTTAGACTTGTGGCCACATCTGTAACCCAAGGAATGAAAGGGTTGTTTATGAGGCAACAAACAGGCCGCCCTTGCTCTGCATTTTTCTTGATCATTTGAGGAATTACTTGTTTGCCAACAAGCTCAAGTTGAAGTAAGTATTGATCAAGGTCTTGGTGCCAATCCTCGTCCTCTGCCCATCCATCTTCAAAGAATTCAAACCGGATAAAGCCATCACCAAACGGGGTCAGCTTATCTATGACGCCACTGGCTTTTCTCATCTGTTTGCCAATGGTTTCAGTAGTGGAGAAGGTGACAAGGAAGCCTTTGGAGGCAAGAATTTTTCCAAGTCTAAGTAAAGGATTTACATGGCCTTGGGCTGGGAAAGAAACGAGGAAGAGATGGCCAAGAGACTTGGAAACCATTTTTGTTTTGACAGGCAAAGAGACTGAAGAGATTGATGTACAGGAGAGGACTTGATGAGTTTTGGGAATGAGTGATGAGCATGGAATGAAAGGATGCAGATATATATAGCATTTATAAGGAGCTGCATTCAAAGTTTTTAGTAGTCGATAGATCTGTAAAGACTGTTAGTTGGCCGACGGCCATTTGTATACAATTTTTCCATTATAACTCTTAATTTCCTTGGCTTCTTCGAACAGAAGATGAAATCAAATTTGATTACGCTAATTAATTTACTGTAGCTTTCAATGATTTTGCAGTCATATTAGAGCAAAATGTATAATGTGATTATAGAAGCGTGAAACACATCTATTTGCAATTTGCAAGTCGATTACTATTCTCTTTTTCCGATAATGGAAACCAGTACTGGTCAAGAAAAACACTCAGAAACCCAATACATCGGGCAACCAACAAGTTATACCGATTGAATGATGAAGATTAGTTACTATTGCAAGTGCACTTCATTCCTTGACTTCTGGTTGTCTATGAAAGATTCTGCACTAGTATATGCCTTCCAGCACGTCATGCTAAGAAGGGATATTCACCACTCACCACTCAGCAATACGATATTTGTATCATATATTTGTGTTTAGAATATTTATTGTTTTGTTTTTCTAATGAAAGATAGTTTTATAATTTTGAAAATACCTAAAATAATTTATTGGAAACTCACATTGATATAGAAATTCTTGCCATTAGTCTAGATTAGAGGGAGAATCAATATATTTCCTTAAGAAAAAACAGAGAGAGATGATGATCAAAATCTATTTTTTTTTTTTTTTTGGGTTTGATTAATTTGGTTGCACGATGAGTCTACCTAGCAAGCTACAACATAATAATTCTTAAATACGAGAGAATAAAATTTAAAATATTTATGAACTAAATTGTTTTTTTTTTATTGTTCCATGCTTCGAGAAAAAGAAAAGAATTAAAAAGAAGAAGAAAAAAAGAGCAAGGGAATCTAGCCCTTACCAAAACCCAGGCCAACAACCCCAGAGGTGCGTTTAGCTGGGTTATTACCCATCAAATATAAAACGAGAACAACCCAAGAGGTGTCGTTTAGCCCTTAAATACACATTTTTTACCGCGTTTGTTACTATTTTGAAGAACATCTTATTTGGGTATAAGAATTGAAATGCTGTCACAATCCATTAACTTATTTGCTACGAACTAAACGTTGGCCTGCCTGTGCGATAAAAATATTATTAAAAAACTTTAATATTTATTTTATTTTATTATTTATTTTAAATTAATTTTTTATGTATTTTTTAAATAGTATTGATGTGTTGATATTAAAAATAAATTTTAAAAAAAATATTTTATTTCAATATATTTTTAAATAAAAAATATTTTAAAAAAGCAACGGTTGCTTCACTAATAAATATATTTTAAATCTTTTAAAAATTTGCTAAATAAATAAGTATAAAAATTCTCAAAAAAAAAATCTCATTACTACCTTAGCTAGAAACACAAGATAAGACATTTTATTTTCAATCAATATTAATAATTAGCATATTATTTTTAAAAAGTCCACCTTTTATACTAATATATAATTATTCATTAAAAAAAAAATTAAAAATATTTATAAAAGCCTTCAATTCTTTTCAAAACAAAGATATAATTGAATAACCACTTAAATATTATTTTAATAAATTGATTGAAATATATTTTTTATATAAAAAAGGAAACATCCAAAAACCTGGTACTAATGTCTTTAGTGGCAGAAAGGGAGGTGGGCCATGCACTATCCTCGTACACTATTGAGCGCATAAATAATGGAAACCTGGGCCGCAACCGTTAACGTTGGTGCTGAAAAGTGAAGCACATATAACTCATTAGAAGTGGAGATTAAGGTTTGAATATGAAAATTTACTAAAAAAAATTATAAAAAATAAGGAAAATTAGTTTTTTATAATTAAATTTTATGTATAAATAAATTGTAACCTCAACCATAAAAGTTAAAGAGGTTACATATCTGCTGGTACAGAAAAGTGAAAACTTCTTCATATTTATTTTCAGTGAAAAGAGGTTACTTTTCGTTTTCCAGACGAACAATATCCTGTTACTTTCTTGTCCATCAGTTTAAGGTGGTGTTTGGGACTTGAAATTGCAGCAGCAGCTTTTGATATTGAATGTTTAAAAAATATATTTATTTTGAAAAAATATTAAATTAAAATTCCTTTTATGTTTTTTCAATAATTTTGATAATATAATGATAAAAATTAAAAAAATATATTTTTAAAAAACATATTTGCAATGAACTACTGTTGCAGGCATGAATATTCCATCAATATCAATATATTAAGCATTATTTTATTTTATTTTATTTTAATATCATCTGTTTTCTCACATCCAGACCATGTATATTTCTTCAGTCCGGTTAGAAAAATGATCATTATTAGTGCTAAAAGTAGAGTAACACAGTCTTAAATATGATATGATCTACATTTCATGATTTGAAATTCTTTCCTTGGAATAAATAACAGGTAATTAAACAAAACTTAATAAAAAAACGCAGTAATCCTAGCATTATCCAATCACATTATTGGCCTTCGTTGCCTTGTGTATATTGATGAGGAACCGTGCATTCTACATTGCATGCTTCAATTGAACACAACTCTCAATAATTTCATCTACAAACAACAGAATATTCTTGTCCGATGAACCACCACCGGCAACTGCCTCTCTTGCCGCGATCCTCAATTCCCTTGCGTTGGATTTAAGCTCCACAGACTTTGGTCCGTCCATGATCTCTCTAATACATCTTTCAACTTCCTCGTTGCTAACAATCCCATCTTGATTTGCTCTAAGCCTTAGACCAATGCGAAAAACATCAACAATAAGTTTTGCATTTGTTGGCTGGTCGCTCCACTTGGGGTATGCAATCACCGGCACGCCTGCAGAAATTGTTTCTAACACAGAATTCCATCCACAATGAGTTATAAAACACGCAATAGCTGGGTGGGCTAAAACTTTGGTTTGTGGAGACCATGATACAATCACCCCTTGGTCTTTCGTCTCCTCCAAGAATCCTAATGGCAATTGTCCTGCACCATCAGGTTCTGGTAAGTCTGGTTGCTTAACCACCCAAATAAATGGACTGTTACTGTTCTTCAGGGCTTTTGCTATGCACTCCATTTGTTTTGCTGATAAGACAACAACGCTTCCAAAAGATACGTATATAACTGAAGAAGGGGCTTCCTTGTTTAACCATTCAGTGCAAGTATCTTCTGCTTTCCACATCTCGACACCCCTATCGTGATCTTCATCTTCACCAAGAAGTGATGGAGGAACTAGAGGGCCAATGCCACTACCAGAAAATCAATAAATACAAATGGAAATACCGAGGGAATATTTCCGTCAGTAACTTTCCGAGGGATTTTACCGACGGAAATATTTCCAAGGGATTTTACCGACGGAAATATTCCCTCGGTATGTACCGAGGGAATTGCTGTGGAAAAAAAAAATAAAGCAAAGCAAAAAAAAAAAGATGACGTGTCATTTTTTACCAACGGAATTACCGATGAAATTTTTCCGTCGGTATTTTACAGAGAGCTCTAGAACTGTATATCTTCCAATTGCACTGTTAATTGCTTTACTTTACGGATAAAATCACCGACGGATTGAAAATTCGTCGGCGTGTTTTGGCGGTTTTCTGAAAAAATTCAATTGATTTAAAATTTTCATTTAAATATTACAGACGGAATCACCGACGGATTGAAAAATTATCGGTAATTTTTGGCGGTTTCTGAAAACTTTTTACGAAATTGAAAATTTAAATTAAATATTATCGACGGAATAATTAAAAAATATTAATATTCAATTATCCGTCGGTAATTCGCCCCAATAAAAAACCTGAATCCGCTTATTTCACAAGAGACAGACTCATTTCTTCTTCTTCTACTACTACTACTTCTATTTCTTCTTCTTCTACTACTTCTTCTTCTTCTTCTTCTTCACTATATGTAAAAAAATATCAATATCTATTTCTTTCTCTTCTTTTCTCTTCTCATCTCCTTCTCTTTTCCTCCATGCTCGGGTATGTCTTCTTCTTCTTTCTTCTTTTATCCTCTTAGCTTTTTTAATTAATATGCTTCACGAATGTTTTTTTCCTTAGCTTCACTTGCAAGTATATTAAGGTAAGATCTTTCTTTTTTCTTATTTTTTCATGATTTTTCACTATATTTGTTTTTTATTTAATTTTAATTGATTTTGTTCTTAATAATTGTATAAATGTTGTTGTGAGTGTTTTTTTTTTTTTTTTCATATGAGATCAATTTTTAGTTGATTTATTTATAGGATTTTTAAAATTTTAGCAATTGCAACTTCATTTTTTTCATATGAATTTTTTAGTTGAATTAATTTTTTTGTTTTATTTATTTGTTACAAATTTTTTTGAGTTGATTTTCTTATTCTTTTTTCCAAGCATTTTGAGTATATATTATACAATGTTGATTTATGTTAATTTAATTATTTTATAATTTTATAAAATGATTTTTTTTTAAAATGTTTTTAAATAATTACCGACGGATTTACCGACGGAAATTTCCGTAGGTAAATCCGTTGGTAATAAAAAAAAATTTACCGACGCGTCTGTTCCGCCAGTAAATCTGTCGGTAATATTATTACCGACGGACAAAAAATTACCGATAAAAGATTCACCGACGGAAATTATCCGTCGGTGATTTAGTCGGTAAATTAATTACCGATGGAATATGTGTCTTACGCCGACGGAAAAATTCTGTCGGTAAAACTGTTAAATCTTGTAGAGGGGACTAATAGGGCAGAGATCAGCCATGGACTCAATAGCATCTTTCTCAAGCCCAAAGAATGAGTTCCCAAGAACCCATTTATACCTCTTCATGTTCTGGAACATCTCTGAGAACATTTTAGGCAAGCTACCAAATAGAATTGAAGGAAGAACAAAGGAAGGTAAATCTTCTGTATGCAACAGTGGCAAGCCTGGCAACTCAACACTCATATCAGGATCTGTTAAAGTAGGAAATGAGTTTAGCTTATTGTAAAAGCGATAATAAATGGCATAAAGTGAACATGGCTGTATCCAAAACATGGCACAGGGAATTCCATGATTGATGGCAACATCAGCTACCCACGTAACAAATGGGTTGGTGATGATGCAAGAGAGCTTTTTGTGACCATTACTGGGGAAATGCTCCTTTATAAGGTTTGAGAGATTGATGGTTCCAAATTTGGCTAAACTCTTCTTGTACGATTCGTAATTAGCCATGCGGTCGTAGTTTAGGCTTTGACCATCAGAGAAGAAGCAAACTTGGACTCCAGAGATTGAGATGGGGGAGGAGGTGGGGTTGATGGTGGAAGATTTGAGCATGCGGTGACATGGAGACCTTTATTGACTAAGCGTTTACCTATTCTAAGCATGGGGTTTAAGTGACCCTGAGATGAGAGTGCCACCATTAGCACATGAATTTCTTCTTCTTTGTTTTCCTTCAAGACTTTTCCATGACTTCACAGTTCACACAACGAGCGCGAGAAAGAGAGATGAGGTTAAGGAGGGCAGGCGATGGACAAATCACTGTATATGGAAAAATCACGAAGGACAACTCAGCAAAGTATAGACGCAGGCAATGACGCATGGCATTGTAGGTATCCAGATAGGAGGGGGTTTGGAATTGTTATTAAAAAGTGATTTTTAAAAAATTTGATTTTTTTTTAATTTTAAATTAATATATTTTTAATATTTTTAAATCATTTTAATGTATTAATCTTAAAATTAATTTTTAAAAAATTAAAAAAATTATAAACATGTTTTTTAAATAAAAAATAATTTAAAAGTAATAACAACCATATTCCCAAACACATTTTAAAAACCTAAGAAGATAAAAATGACAAAACTCAAATCAAAGTGTTAGTCGTGTATCAAATCTCAAAAAGAAATTAGAAATAAATAAATAAAAGTGTTAAATGATCATCATGAAAAAAGAGAATAAGAAAAAAATTAAAACGGGTAATCTATTATCGTTGAAAAGTGATTGAGATTGTTATATATTATTTTAAAAATCTCGGTCCACTTTAAGATTCTCAATGCACTTTATTAGTGCTCAATCGTTGTAATAAGAGTTATTTCTTAAAAGAAATAAATTAAAATAATATATATATATATTATATTTTAAAATTTATTTTTAATATTAACACATTAAAATAATTATATAAAAAAATTAAAAAATAATCACATCAATAAATGATCTTTTTAAATTAAAAAGTTATGAGTTCATGGTACATAACTTTATAAAAAAATAAATTATATAAATTATAAAACTTAATCTTTAATAAAAATAAAATTAAAAAATAAAATTAAAATTAAAAAAATAAAGAAAAGATGAAAAAAAATATTATAGTAAATAATAATAGGGAGGAGGGGTACAGTTTATTTGCTAAAATGACAGGCACGTCCCTTCATGGATGGGCCCAAGTATATATGCAGCCCATCAGAAGTAAAACATGGGAAAAACACACAGAAAAAGAACTGTCGACCGGCACACACAACAGCTCCCTATTGCACAGCCACCTGGTTAGGAAGAAGAACCTTTCCTCGCCGGGAACCATCGCCAGCCGCCACAACGCCGCCACCAGTAGCATTGCCACCGCTAGAGAACAGAAGAAGAAGACCAGAAAAACAGAGGGAAGGAGAAAAGATAAGAGAAGAAAGGCAGAAGGAAAATACTGAGAAAGAGGAAAAACAACCAGCAGCGTCCTCCGCCAGTCCCCATCTTCGCCCACCATCAACAACAGCACCACCACTGCAGGTCAGTTTCCACCTCCTTTATTTTCCTCTTCTCCTTCTCTGCGTGCAACCTCCACTGTTCACGTTTCTTAGCAGAAACCGCCCTTACCTTGCATTATTCGTTGTATAACGAACCAAATATCAACCCAATTCACTTCACTTGCGTCCTACAATTACTGTCGTTTGCTCAAAGCTATATATTTTTCTTTCTAGCAGGTGACTGATCATTATACTGGGAGCAACTATCGAGGAGCCCGAAACCCTCGATTCCTTAGAGACGTGCTATGTGTATTGGAATGATGAGTCTCTCTTTTATGTTATTCATTATTAAAATGAAAGCAAGGAAAACAAAATGTCATATCTTTGGCAATAGAATACTCAAGCCAAAAATATGCTTAAATGGCTTATATTGAAACCTTCGATATTGTGCTCCATCTGCATGACTAAGATGTACATATGGGCCACGATTAATGTATATACTCTCTTTGAATATTGTCAGCATTATTAACTAAAAATTCAAATATTTGCCAATATAATTAATTCTAGATCACGTTCAAGAGTTGTGATGTTAAATTCTTAACCATGCATGATCCTTTCTTGAAGACTGAAAAAATCATTGAGACACTATATTTTCAAAACTAGAAAGTTCAGAATTTGTTGTCCTCCTCCCACTTGATAATCTATCACCTACTTTCTTAAAATATCAACCCATACGGTTCTATTTCTTTGAGTTTTGAATACTGCTCGACATTATAAAAATCCTAGATATAATGAAATTTATACTCAAATCATAATTAAGACAGTCATAAATATAATAAAAACTAAAAATATTACAACAATTTTAATTTTCAACAACCATTACAAGCAATTCAAACGAATAAGATTTTAGCAAATTATAAATAGGAAAGTACAGAAATTCGATAACAACCATACATACGGCCTTTATATGGCATTTAGCCTTTACTGTATATTATTAATATCTAATTAAAAGAAGTAAAAAGTAGACAAGTACATAACAAGAGTAATTTCATCATACTAACAGTACTGGATTAAACCCGTTCCATATTCACTGCATATATAGCAAATCTCCTCATGCCGATGACCCCACCAGTTCAACCACTTTCTCAATGGACTTCACCACTACCGACACTGGAAACTCATTAGAACCATTGCACTTCCCAGCAATCTCGGACTCATTCGCTTTTACAATATCGTCCGTAAAATGTCGTATATTCCAGTCGGAGGAACCACCCTCAGCCACTGCTGCCTCCGCTGCCTCCTTCCATTTCATTGCATTCTCCTTCATTTCCACTGCCTTAGGTCCCGCTGTGGCCTCCGACAAGCATTTCTCTATCTCATCACGAGTAATCAGTTTGTTCTCCGCTTCTCCGCGGCTCATTCTCACACCAACCTTAAGGATGTCGACCAGATATTTTGCATTAGTTACTTGATCACCCCATTGAGGGAAAGCCACCACTGGCATGCCTGATGTGAGTGCTTCCATAGTAGAGTTCCACCCACAATGTGTTACAAAGCACGCAACTGATGGGTGAGCTAAAACCTTCTCTTGAGGACTCCACTGCACCACCTTGCCCCTGTCTCCTGCTTTCTCCAAGAACCCATCTGGCAGAACAAGGAGGTCATGTCCTGCATCTTTGAGGGGTGGTTTCATAGCTAACAAGAAGGAGACGCCCGAATTCAATAACCCATAAGCGATCTCGTTCCATTGGTCTTGCTTCAATTGTACGACACTACCGAAAGACACATAAACAACTGATGAAGGTGGCTTTGTGTCAAGCCATTCGATGCAATCATCTGCCTTCAGCAAGTCTCCATGCACCGTTGTCTCTGGTGCCTTGGGATTTCTGAATAGTGGCCCAACGGCCTTGATGGGGAAGATTTCAGACATGTGCTTGATAAGATCTGGTTCAAGCTCTTCGAATGTTTCCATCAGGATGCAAAATGGTTTGTCAAGATTTTTGTACTGACCTAAAATAGCCCTCCTCAAGAAAGGATAAGGAGTTGTGGGATGCAAGAAACTAGGCACTTCATCATGTTTTAGGAGAGGCATGCATGGTAACTGGACATCTATCTCGGGGTGCTCCTCCTCAGGGAAAGGTACAGTACCGTGATAGTAATGGTAATATGAGGCAAAACAAGCGCAGGATTGAACCCAAAGCATTGCAGAAGGGAGACCTAGAGTTGTGGCCACATCTGTAACCCAAGGAATGAAAGGGTTGTTTATGAGGCAACAAACAGGCCGTCCTTGCTCTGCATTTTTCTTGATCATTTGAGGAATTACTTGTTTGCCAACAAGCTCAAGTTGAAGTAAGTATTGATCAAGGTCTTGGTGCCTATCCTCGTCCTCTGTCCATCCATCTTCAAAGAATTCAAACCGGATAAAGCCATCACCAAACGGGGTCAGCTTATCTATGACGCCACTGGCTTTTCTCATCTGTTTGCCAATGGTTTCAGTAGTGGAGAAGGTGACAAGGAAGCCTTTGGAGGCAAGAATTTTTCCAAGTCTAAGTAAAGGATTTACATGGCCTTGGGCTGGGAAAGAAACAAGGAAGAGATGGCCAAGAGACTTGGAAACCATTTTTGTTTTGACAGGCAAAGAGACAGGAGAGATTGATGTACAGGAGAGGACTTGATGAGTTTTGGGAATGAGGGATGAGCATGGAATGAAAGGATGCGGATATATATAGCATTTATAAGGAGCTACATTCAAAGTTTTTAGTAGTAGATAGATCTATAGAGACTGTTAGTTGGCTGACGGCCATTTGTATACAATTTTTCCATTATAACTCTTTCCTTTGCTTCTTTGAACAAAAGATGAAATCAAATTTGATTACGCTAATTAATTGACTGTAGCTTTCAATGATTTTGCAGTCATATTAGAGCAAAATGTATAATGTGATTATAGAAGCGAGAAACACATCTATTTGCACTTTTGGATGTCGATTACTATTCTCTTTTTCCGATCATGGAAATCGGTAGTTAAGGCATGTTTGAAAATCTTTGGAAAACACTCAGAAACCCAATACATCGGGTAACCAACAACTTATACCGATTGAATGATGAAGATTAGTTACCTGTGCAAGTGCATTTCATTCCTTGATTTCTGGTTATTCTTCTTTAATAAGATTAGAAAAGCATTATAGTGGACAAAAAACCAACTTAACCGTATAATACAAGAACAAATTGCAGAGAATTATGCAGATGAAACTGAATTAAACAAAAAAAAAAACGATTTTATATGTATAATAATAAATTGTGAGTCAATGAATTTGACTTTCCATTTACAGACACGGTGCGCTCTTAAAAAAAAAGTACATCTTCAGTTTTGATTGACCCTACTGTAAATAATATTCTTTGTAATATTAGTTTTATATCTAGTTCGTCAGAAGTTCGAAAAGCGATCGATGGGGATGCCTTAATGATGGTTCGGGAGAATTAATAAATAGCTTCCTGGATTCTACACTAGCATATGCTTTCCAGCACGTCATGTTAAGAAGGATATTCAGTTGCTGCTTACGTTCAAATAGTGACATATTGAACGGCATATTGTTTTTTAAAAAAATATATTAAAATAGCAGTGTATTAAATTAATTTTTGTTGATTATGAAAAAATTCATGATTATAGACAGGAAAACATGATAACCTCATTTAACCTATATAAAAACAAATCAAGAAGATCAATATGATAAATCAAATATTGAAAGCCAAAAAAAGTACAAAATCTAAAAAAAGAAGGTAAAAAAAGCATGCAACTCAAGAAAATAAACCAGTGAATACAAGTAATCTAAAACAATGTTTGGTTCCAATAGACAAAATTGATCAGATTCCCATAAAAGTTTCACCATGTGATAAGGGTCTTGAAGAAATTCGAGTTAAATTCCTTCCCTCTCGACCACTTCAAAAAGAAACCTTCGTTGTCATTAATCATAAATAAAGATTGTTATTGAGGTGGCCTGCGCTCGATGAATAGCCTCCTTTTCTTTTGGGGGCAAGCCAAATGATTAATTCATTGAAACAAGGAGCGAAAAGGCACTCAAGCGGAAAGAAAAGCATCCTGATGAGAGAAGACGAAGCTCCCACAAAATTACAAGCCTTCAAAAGCAGACAAAAGAAATCATTTCAGACCAAAAAAATGTATGCTTCCAGTTTCAAATCTGTAAGTCAGTCAATCCTTTGAAGCAGAGCTCGAGACCGGTTAAATGGTGTCACTTCAACAGCTACCAGTTATTCCAGCTCTTTTGACCATTAGTTCTAGGTCTGCTTCACGCTGCAGAAGACGTCAATTGTATGCAATTTTTCGTCTGATCTCGTAAATAATACATCTCCTTTGTGCAGTACTTTAACTTTGACTATATATACATGTGCTTTCCAGCACGTCATGTTCGAAAAACGAAATTGTTTTGGGTTTGATGGGTGGATGAGAAAACATACCCATCACCACTCTTTCTTTCTTTTTCTTTTTTCTTTTTTTATCAAGAACGACGGGGCTAAAGCCTAACGCATAAAATTACAATTTACAAGCAACACAAGCAAGGTAACATATATTCCATGAGTATCTTCAACGAACGAGTTTGAAAACATCCCATGATAGTCTTGTAATTATGGTGATGAATCTGTGGGCATGCAAATGAACAGATAGAGTAATGGTAGAGCAATTCAATTTAGTTGGTGAACATTGTTTAAAGTCCCGAATTTGAAGGACAGATAGTACTAAGAAAAACACTAGTTTCTCTTTACAATCAACGTGTTTTGTTGAAGATGATATATTTGCTAGTATTGAGTTTGTGATTGTAGGAGAGTGCCAATCAAATCAATGGAGGGTGATGGATGATGAATATCACCAATGGTTGATCATTTTAAAAAAATTAAAATAGTTCGTTATTTTAATTAAAAAAAATTAAACTTTGTTTTACTCAAAATCAACTCAGATTTTTTATCAAGTCAGATCAAGTTATTTTTTCAAAAATCATATTATATAATAAATAACAAATAACATCCTATTAATTATTTAATTTTCAGATCTATAAAAAAAAAAAAAAAAAAAGTACAGATACAACGAAAAAGGACAAAATGAAACTCATAATTTACTCAAAATCAACACAAGCAAGGTAACATGCATCCCGTGAATATCTTCAACGATCAAGTTTGAAAACATCCCATTATAGTCTTGTAATTATGGTGATGAATACGGGCACGCAAATGAACAGGTAATGGTAGAGCAATTCAATTTAGTTGGTGAACATTCTTTAAAGTCCCGAATTTGAAGGGCAGGTAGTCCTAAGATAAACACTAGTTTCTCTTTACAATCACCGCATTTTGTTGCAGATGATTTGCTAGTATTGAGGTTGTGATTGTAGGAGAGTGCCAATTAAATCAGTGGAGGGTGATGCATGATGAATACCAACAATGGTTGATCATTTAAAAAAATATAGTTTTATCTTGATAAAAAAAAAAATATGAAGAGAATAAAAGCTGAGTTTTTATTTGATTTACCCAAAATCATTCTAAATTTTTTTATCAGATCAGATAAAGTTATTATGGTATACAATAAGTAATTAATGATATCTTATTAATTATTTTTCAGATCTACATTAAAAAATATATAGATATAAAAAAAAATCATAACTTTCTAAAAGTGATAAAAAATATATTTATCTAGAATTTCTCTTTCATACTTATATCTATTTAAAAATATATTTAAAAAATAACTAATAAAATATCACTAATTAATTCATAAACACCTAGAAATTATTTCTAGAGTATTCCTTTTCTATTTTTTTTAACACGAATCTATTTAAACTCTATACCAGCCTATTCTTAAATTAACATGTTTTTATAATAAATAACAAAACACAATTTTGAAATTGCGTTGGCCTTCTTGTCATATCTTCGAAGTTTGGTAAATGTCCTCTCTCATTCTTTACTTTTTCAAATACATCATTAACTTTCATCCAACAAAAAAATAATTTTTTTATTTTGTTATATTAATACATCAAAATTATAAAAAAATATTAATGATATATTTTAAAATTAAAAATATCTTTAAAATACAATAAAAGACAAAAATAAAAGTTATTCCAATCACACCCGAAATGATTGAAACAACCTTGGATTGGATGTCCGTAACCATAGAATGCTTGCACCTGGTGTATTTTTGTCACCTCTTGGCTATTGCACTTGAACAGCGTGCACCTAATAGTGTTTTTGTGCTCGTGGGGTCGGGTGATTTGTAACTAATATCCATGTAACGCGTCGAAAACAGCTGTCTTTGCATCGGTGTGTTTTTGAAGAAATAATACATGTTATTTTTAAAATATTTTTTATTTTAAAAAATTATTTTTAATACAAACATATTAAAATAATAATAAAAATTTAAATAAAAACAAATCTTTAAATTTTCATGAAATATAATTTGTATGACGTTTCTAACAGCTCATTAAGTTACAATGCATTTGATTGGATTCTCTTACTTCAGTCGCATGTCTTAAAAGCATTTTAAATAACAAAAAAATTATTTTTCAAAGAAAACTTATTGATATGGTTTTTTAATAATGTGAATATAATTTTATTTATACACACACATATATTCTAATAAAAAAAATTAAATTAACAATTCATTTATATTTTAATATTGATACTTTTAATAAGAAAACCTATTGAATAATATATTTTAATATTTTTGATAGAAATGGAAGGCTTCATTTTCTTCAACATAAAAGTAACTTTTTATTTAGCTCTTTCATTGAAGCCATAAAATAAAAAAGAAAAGCTAAAAACTTACTTTTGACTACTCTCTCATTAAAAATACCCTTACAAGCCACCTTCCTTTTCGCCAGTCATTTTCACCTGCCATTATATGTGTATGAACATTTAACTTTTTACCACAATTATTCAAGGTGATGAAAGTTAAATATGAGTTATTGAGTTTAAATCTTATTTTGTTAATTTATCATTGATAAAAAAAAAAAAACCAATGAAAAGAACAAAAAAAAAAGTCTTCAAATCTAGGCTTCAAGTACCCCAGCCATCTCCAAATAACATCGTGTAATTTAAGGCAAGCTTCTGTGTTATGATGTTAACATATCTATGTCAACATATTTATGGATGTCACAACTAACATATTATCATATCAATAGATATATCATGTTATTGTGTTGATATAATGTTATTAACATTACACAATCATCTATATAACAATTGATATAGTGATTTATCACTACCATGATATTTATATTTACTAACGGTATTTGTACTATCATTCCATTGGTAATTAATTTACCAATGAAATTATCGATGGAAATGTTATGTCGATAAATCCTTCATTGGTATTTTTTTGTCTGTCGGTAAGTCTATTGGTAATAAAAAAATTATTTTACCGATGGAAAAAAGCATGAAAAAAAAATATATTTGCTTCATTTCATCGGTATTTTCTCGGCATGTCCATATATAATTCCGTCGGTAATTATTTAAAAATATTTTAAAAAATCTATTTTACAAAACTATAAAATAATTAAATTAATATAATTCAACACTCTATAATACTCAAAACACTTCAAAAAAAAAAAAGAAAAAAATCAACTCAAACAAATTTGCAACAAATAAATAACAAAAAAAATAAATTCAACTAAAAAAATTCATATGAAAAAAATAAAGTTGCAATTGCTCAAAATTTAAAAATCCTATAAATAAATCAATTAAAATTGATCTCATAAGGAATAAAAAAAATCCTACAACAACATGCATACAATTATTAAGGAAAACAAATAAAAAAAATAAAAAAAAACAAATATAGTGAAAAAAAAAAACACGAAAAAAGAAGAAATTTTTTTTTATCTTAATGTAAAAATCATAAAGTATATTAATTAAAAAAAAAACTAAAAAGAAAAAAAAGGAGAAAAATACATACTTGAGCATGGAGGAGAAAAGAAGGAGTTGAGGAGAGAAGAGAAGAGAAAAAAAATAAATATTGATATTTTTTACATATAGAAAAGAAGAAGAAGAAGAAGAAAGGAGCCTTGTTTGTTTTGAAATTGAGGATTCCACACTTTTTATTGAGGTGTGTTTACTAACGATTTTCAGACGAATAATTAAATATTAATATTTTTAATCAAAAAATTTTAGAAACCGTCAAATATCACCATCGATGATTTTATCTTAAATATTTAATTTAAAATTTTAATTTAATCAAAATTTTTTAGAAACCCGTCAAATAACATTGACGACCTTTTAATCCATTAGTTATTTAGTTTTTAAAAAACAACAATTAACAGTGCAATTGAGGGGTGAACAGTTCCAGAGCTCTCTGGAAAATACCAATGGTATTTTTCGTTGATGATTCCGTTTGTAATTGATATGATAAACAATGTTAACATTTTACTAACGAAATTACTAACGGATTGTACCGATGGAATAAATTCCATCAATAATTTCATTGGTAAAAATGACTCGTCATTGGTTTTTTTGCTTTGTTTAAATTTTGTGTATTTTTTAATATGGTGATATCAACAATAAATTTAAAAAATATATATTATTTTAATATATTTTCAAATAAAAAAATACTTAAAAAAATAACTACAACTCTACAGGTTTGAAAACATGTGAAAACAATATGGATACAATTCTCAAAACAAAAAATAAATCTCATTCCTACTTAAGCTAGAACAACAAGATAAGACATTTTATTTTTAATTAATATTAATTAGTATATTATATTTAAAAAATCCACCTATTAAACTAATATATAATTAATCATAAAATAATTAATAATATTTATAAAAAAACTTTAATTTTCTTAAAAACAATAATATAAGTGAATAAATATTTAAATATCATTCTATAAGATGATTCAATATATATATATATATATAAAACATCCAAAAACCTGGGAACAATGTCTTTAGTGGCAGAAAGGGAGGGGCGCCATGCACTATCCTCGTACACTATTCAGCGCATCAATAATGGAAACCAGGTCCGAAACCATTAATGTTGGTGCTGAAAAGGGAAACACATGCGAAAGAGGTTTCCGTTTCCGTTGGTAGTGAAAACGTTTTCGATTTGTGGGCTCCATAGAAAGGACATTTATTTTCAGTGAAAAATATTACTTTCGTTATTAAATTAAAGTTTTTTCCAATAATTTTAATAAATTAATGTTAAATATATATATATATATATATAATAATTTAACATATTTTCAAATAAAAAATATTTTTAAACATCATATTATATAACAATACATGATCCTGGATTGAAGACCGAAAAATCCTTGAGACACTAATTTTTCAAAACTAGAAGGTTCGGAATTTGTTGTCCTCCACCAACTTGATGATCTATCATTTATACTTTCTTAAAAAATAAACATATACCTTTGTATTTCTTTGAGTTTTGATTACTACTCGACATTATAAAGATCCTAGATATAATAAAATTTATATATACCCAAATCATAAGACAATCATGAATATAATAAAAACTAAAAATATTACAACAATTTTAATTATCAACAGCCATCACAAGCAATTCAAACCAATAAGATTTTAGCAAATTATAAATAGGAAAGTACAGAAATTCGATAACAACCATACATATGGCCTTTATATGGCATTTGGCCTTTACTGTATATTATTAATAGCTAATTAAAAGAAGGAAAACGTAGACAAGTACATAACAAGAGTAATTTCATCATACTAACACTGGATTAAACCAGTTCCATATTCACTGCATATATAGCAAATCTCCTCATGCCGATGACCCCACCAGTTCAACCACTTTCTCGTTCGAACCAATACACTTTCTAGCAATCTCAGACTCATTCGCTTTTACAATATCGTCAGTAAAATATCGTATATTCCAGTCGGAGGAACCACCCTCAGCCACTGCTGCCTCCGCTGCCTCCTTCCATTTCATTGCATTCTCCTTCATTTCCACTGCCTTAGGTCCCGCTGTGGCCTCCGACAAGCATTTCTCTATCTCATCACGAGTAATCAGTTTGTTCTCCGCTTGTCCGCGGCTCATTCTCACACCAACCTTAAAGATGTCGACCAGATATTTTGCATTAGTTACTTGATCACCCCATTGAGGGAAAGCCACCACTGGCATGCCTGATGTGAGTGCTTCCATAGTAGAGTTCCACCCACAATGTGTTACAAAGCACGCAACTGACGGGTGAGCTAAAACCTTCTCTTGAGGACTCCATTGCACCACCTTGCCCCTGTCTCCTGCTTTCTTCGAGAACCCATCTGGCAGAACAGGGAGGTCATGTCCTGCATCTTTGTGGGGTGCTATCATAGCTAACAAGAAGGAGACGCCCGAATTCAATAACCCATAAGCGATCTCGTTCCATTGGTCTTGCTTCAATTGCACGAGACTACCGAAAGACACATAAACAACTGATGAAGGTGGCTTTGTGTCAAGCCATTCGATGCAATCATCTGCCTTCAGCAAGTCTCCATGGACCGTTGTCTGTGGTGCCTTGGGATTTCTGAATAGTGGCCCAACGGCCTTGATGGGGAAGATTTCGGACATGTGCTTGATAAGATCTGGTTCAAGCTCTTCGAATGTTTCCATCAGGATGCAAAATTGCTTGTCAAGATTTTTGTACTGATCTAAAATAGCCCTCCTCAAGGAAGGATAAGGAGTTGTAGGATATACGATACCAGGCACTTCATCATGTTTTAGGAGAGGCATGCATGGTAACTGGACATCTATCTCGGGGTGCTCCTCATCAGGGAAAGGTACAGTACCGTGATAGTAATGGTAATATGAGGCAAAACTAGCGCAGGATTGAATCCAAAGCATTGCAGAAGGGAGACCTAGAGTTGTGGCCACATCTGTAACCCAAGGAATGAAAGGGTTGTGCACGAGGCAAGAAACAGGCCGCCCTTGCTCTGCATTTTTCTTGATCATTTGAGGAATTACTTGTTTACCAACAAGCTCAAGTTGAAGTAAGTATTGATTAAGGTCTTGGTGCCAATCCTCGTCGTCTCCCCATCCATCTTCAAAGAATTCAAACCGGATAAAGCCATCACCGAACGGGGTCAGCTTATCTATGACGCCACTGGCTTTTCTCATCTGTTTGCCAATGGTTTCAGTAGTGGAGAAGGTGACAAGGAAGCCTTTGGAGGCAAGAATTTTTCCAAGTCTAAGTAAAGGATTTACATGGCCTTGGGCTGGGAAAGAAACAAGGAAGAGATGGCCAAGAGACTTGGAAACCATTTTTGTTTTGACAGGCAAAGAGACAGAAGAGATTGATGTACAGGAGAGGACTTGATGAGTTTTGGGAATGGGTGATGATGAGCATGGAATGAAAGGATGCAGATATATATAGCATTTATAAGGAGCTACATTCGAAGTTTTTAGTAGTAGATAGATCTATAGAGACTGTTAGTTGGCTGACACATCTATTTGCAATTTTATATTAGTTTGGGAATGAGTGATTATTATTCTCTTTTTCCGATCATGGAAATCAGTAGTTAAGGCATGTTTGAAAATCTTTTGAAAACACTCAGAAACCCAATACATCGGGTAACCAACAACTTATACCGATTGAATGATGAAGATTAGTTACCTGTGCAAGTGCATTTCATTCCTTGATTTCTGGTTATCTATGAAAGATTTCTGGTTATTCTTCTTTAATAAGATTAGAAAAGCATTATAGTGGACAAAAACCAACTTAACCGTATAATACAAGAACAAATTGCAGAGAATTATGCAGATGAAAACTGAATTAAACAAAAAAAAACGATTGTAGATGTATATAATATTAATAATAAATTGTGAGTCAATGAATTTGACTTTCCATTTACAGACACGGTGCGCTTTTAAACAGAAAAAAAGTACATCGTCAGTTTTGATTGACTCTACATTAATTAATATTCTTTGTAATATTAGTTTTATATCTAGTTCGTCAGAAGTTCGAGAAACGATAGGTTTGGATGCTTCCTGGATTCTTCGTGTCTGTTTGCTTCCTGGATTCTATACTAGCATATGCTCCAGCACGTCATGTTCGAAAAACGAAATTGTTTTGGATGGATAAGAAAACATACCCATCGCCACTCTTTCTTTCCTTTTTCTTTTTGTTTTTTATCATGAACGACGGGGCTAATGCCTAAAACATAAAATTACAATTTACAAGCAACACAAGCAAGGTAACATATATCCCATGAGTATCTTCAACGATCGAGTTTCAAAACATCCCATGATAGTCTTGTAATTATGGTGATGAATCTGTGGGCATGCAAATAAACAGATAGAGTAATGGTAGAGCAATTCAATTTAGTTGGTGAACATTGTTTCAAGTCCCGAATTTGAAGGACAGGTAGTCCTAAGATAAACACTAGTTTCTCTTTACAATCACCGCATTTTGTTGCAGATGATTTGCTAGCTAGAATTGAGGTTGTGATTGTAGGAGAGTGCCAATTAAATCAATGGTGGGTGATGGATGATGAATATCAACAATGGTTGGTCATTTTTAAAAAATAGTTTTATTTTGAAAATAAAAAATCAAGAGATTAAAGGCTGAGTTTTTATTTGATTTACTCAAATCAATCCAAATTTTTTTATCAGGTCATGTCAAGTTATTTATAAAAAAATTCATCGTATTCAATAAATAACTAATAACATCCTATTAATTATTTTTCAGATCCGTATTAATAAAAATACAGATACAATAAAAAACAAAATAAAAACTTATAATTTATCAAAAGTGATAAAAAATATATTCATAAAGAATTTCTCTCTCTTACTTATATCTATTTAAAAAAACACTCAAAAAATAACTAATAAACATTACTAATTAATTCATAAACACCTAGAATTTCTAGAGTTTCCCTTTTCTATTTTTTTTAACAGGAATCTATTTATACTCTATATCGGACTATTCTTAAATTAACTTGTTTTTATATTAGTCACGAAACACATTTTGAAATTGCGTTGTCCTTCATGTCATGTCTTCGAAGTTTGGTAAATGTTGCTCTCATTCATTACTTTTCAAACACGTCATTGACTCTCATCCACCAAAAAAATAGTTTTTTCAAAGTTTTTTTTTTATATATATTAATATATCAAAATTATATATATAAAAAATATTAATGATATACCTTAAAATTAAAAAAAAATTAAAGCTATTCCAATCACACCAGAAATGATTGAAACAATCTACAGGCAGAACACCAGAAATTTAGGAATTTTTTTAACAATATTTTATTTTAAACATCTTAATTAATTGAATATGTGTAAATTAATTTGTATACTTGTATTAATAAAAAATAAAATAAAATAAAATGCAGTCACAAAACTTTTAACTTATTTGCTACGAACAAAACGTGGTCCTGGATTACTGATTGCTGGTGGGAAACCATTAATGTTTGGTGCTGAAAAGTGAAACACATGCAAAGAGGTTTCCGTTTCCGTCGGTAGTGAAACAGTGAAAACATTTTCAATTTGTGGGCTCCATAGAAAGGACATTTATTTTCAGTGAAAAATATTACTTTCGTTATTAAATTAAAGTTTTTTTTCAATAATTTTGATAAATTAATGTTAAAATATAGATATAAAAATAATAATTTTAAATATTTTCAAATAAAAAATATTTTTTAAAAATCAGATTATATAACAATACCAAGAACTGGACTAGATTAAGCCATAAAAGATTAAAAAAACACATAATTTCATAGAAAAAGGGAGTTCAACTCATTTTCTTTGCTTTAGAGAATTAACTAGCGTTGCAGGCATGAATTATTCCATCAGTATCAATATATTAAGCATTATTTTATTTTATTTTAATAGCATCGGTTTTCCCACATCCAGGCCACGTATATTTCTCCGGTCCGGTTAGAAAAATTGTTAATCATCATCATGAAGAAAGAGAATAAGAAAAAATTAAAAGTGGTAATCATTTTCGTTGAAAAGATATTCATTTTTTTTTTTAATTGGTCGAGTAGTCTCACACTCTCACTCTTATTATTTTGATACCTTTTTTTTTTTAACAGCACCACAAGTCGGATGATCCATTTTCATTAATAAGAGATTCTGATTGGTATATTTTATTTTAAAAAATCTCGGTACACTTTATTATACTTGATACGGTAATAAAGATTTTTTTTTTAAATCATATTTTAAAAAATAAATTAAAAATAATATATATTTGTTTATTTTTATTATTATCCCATCAAAACAATTCATAAAAAATACAGCTAGATTGCGTAATTAAATGATATTGTTAAATTAAAGAGTGAGGAATTGATGCTAGTATAATCTCAGAAAAAATAAATTATAAAATTTAATTTTTAATAAATTTAAATTTTTTAAAAAAATTATTGCATAAATAAGATTATTGGAGGAGGGGTATTTTTTTTTTTTTTTTTGCTAACATGACAGGTGGCGTCCCTCCCTGGATGGGCTCAAGTATTGCCCCTTTTATTCCACACAAAAAAAAAAAAAAAAAAAATGCGGTCAAGGGAAAACCACCCAGAAAGAGAGTAGTATAGCTACCGGTCCCAAACTCTCGGCGGACGGTGATTTCAACACTCAACCCAAGTAAACAGAGCAAGGCCAGCTTTCTTTGATGAATGTTGAGCTCTAACAGCTCTAATTTCTTATAATTATATAGTGAAAAAAGACTTTTTTTCTATATATATATAAACTCAAAGTTTGAGCATTCTGTTGCTAAACCTTGCTATTAATTATTTTATATTCATTATAGTTATTTAATTTAGGCTTCCACGCCACTAGAATGATCACAGCTTGCACAGTAATAGCCGTGCTTGTAGAATTAAAAGATTTTCCGGTTACAAATTATTTTGAAGGTTTTATTTGTTAAATGTCATCTTATTTTTTTTTATTATGGTAATTAAATTAAATTAGATATTTTAAAAATAAAAGTTTTATTTTCAAATATCATTAAATATTTGTTAAATATTCGATACTAAAAACTAAAGTAAAAAAGACGGTCAATTTTTAAAACTGATATATGATTTTGGTAGAAATATAATTGAATTAATTCTTAAAATTAAAATTACAACTGAAGATTTGATTGAACAAATAAAAAATAAAAATTTGATTTTGAAAATTAACATATTTTAGCGTTATTTTTTTTTAAATGAAACATTGTTTTATGCATTGTTTATAAAAAGGTCTAAAATAATGTTGTTTTGAACGGTATTAGCTGTCTTCTTCTTCCCTTACTAGCAAAGGTGAGGAAAGAAGAGTTTTCTTCCCCTCCTTTGCAGCGTCCGTTTACCTCACTCCCTCTCTCTCCCAAAAACCTAAAACCCAAACACAACCCATACCCGCTTATGGTTTACCACCATGATGAAAAAGCCAAGAGAAAGATGCCCTGCAGGCAACTTTTGGGGCGGTTGTATAGAGGTTGTCCCAGCCATCCTATCCTTACACCATGACTGGATAGGGGTAGTAGCTTCCCTTATAAATATCAGGGGAGAGAGAGGAGCAGGGGACGGCAAAAAAATACGAGTTAAATTATAGAGAGAGAAAGAAAAAGAAGAACAAAAGAGAGAAATAAACAAGGATACTTGAGAACAAAACAAGAAGAGACAACGGGGAAAGAACCAAAAAAAAAAGAAGGGACAAAAACTAGAGAAGAGGAAGAAAACAAAGACAGAGAAGAGTTACAACAGAAATAAAACGAGGGAAAAACACACAGAAGAAGAACCGTCGACCGGCGCAACAGTTCCCCATTGCACAACCACCTCGTTTGAAAGAAGAACCGTTCCTCGCTGCAAACCATCACCAGCCGCCACCAGCAGCGCCGCCACCGCTAGAGAACAAATGGAGAAGAATAGAAAAATAGAGGGAGGGAGAAGAGATTGCAAACGAAAGGCAGAAGGAAAATACAGAGAAAAAGGAAAAACAAACAGCAGCGTCCTTCGCAAACCACAACCAATTCTCCTATTCTTCCACCGTCAACAACAACACCGTTACCGCTGATCAACTTTCACCTCCTTTATTTTCCTCTTCTCTTTCTCTGCGGACAACCTCCACTGTTCATGTTTCCGAGCAGAAACCGCCCTTAACTTGCTTTTTTTGCTGTATAACGAACCAAATATCAACCCATTTCACTTCACTTGCCTCCTATAATTACCGTCGCTTGCTCACAGCTATATATTATGCTTTCTAGCTGTTGCCTGATCATTATACTGGGAGCAACTATCGAGGAGCTTGACACCCTCGATCCCCCACCACCTTTTTTCATTGCGCGCGTTTTTGCGCCATCGCATGCATGCACGCATTCCTTCGTGCTTAGTTGCTTACACACACACCCCCTTGCTCACAAATGATTAATTAATCCTATGCTTAATTGTGTTTCTATTGAATGAAACTTGTATATGCTTGACGTTCATGATTAATTTATAAACGAAGCTTTTCCCTAGGTTTTGTTGATGATTATCAATAAACAAGAATGATTAGTATACAATAAACAGTACCCAACAGCAATTAGAGCGCACGATTTACATATGCAGTTCTTTGACCATTGACCAAATAATTAGCCTTCATAACTAATATTGTATTATGCTCGTACTATGTCCTATCAAGTTAATCGATCAAAATAGTTGGAGTTAAGTTCGACGATTATATTTTATCATATGAAAATAAATTTAAATTTTTAGATGAAGATAAGAACGAGTGGGTAGGTAGCATTCATAATATATAGTTAATGCTGATACAGCAGATGGTGATGTTGCAAATTACAGGACTAGCAAAGGTGGTAGAGATGACAGACTACAGAGGTGTTGAGGATAATTCTAGTTCGATTGGAGGCAGTAAAAGTGAAAATAATGATGGTTAAAAAAAAGGGAGGGTTACTGGGAGATTAAAATGTGGTGGTACAACATAGGTGACTCGTAACAAGATATATATCCTTCCCCTTTTAATTTAAAATCTAATTACGATAATTACTGACTATAATTCTCATATTTTTAGAAAATGATATTGAGAATAGAGTTTATACATCTTTTTTAATGTTCAACCCAAACAAGTTACATTAATAAAAAAAAAAATCAAATTTAATGGTATATGATAGCTGTTGATTGTTATTCAAAGTATTTTTTATTTAAAAATATATTAAAATAATATTTGTTTTTTATTTTTTTAAATTTCATTCTTTTTATCATAACAACATATAAACTTCTACCTAGCTAGCAGATATATATATATATATATATATATATATATATATATATAATGTTTCCAGCTTCTTTTTTGTTTAATTTTGGGGTACTGTTACTTTTTTTTGGTGGTTTTTTTGTTTTTTAACAAAACATCAAGTGTGTGATCATTACAATATCATCATTCGATTAAAAAACTCTATGAAAAAGTACATTAACTAACAACTAATGAAATAAAATTAGATAACAGGCTTTTTGGCTAAAAAAATAGTTAATTGGTTAATTACTTAGACACATTAAGGTGCTATTTGGCTAAAAAAAATAATTAAAATGAAGATGAAAGTCTTATTCCCAATTTAGAAAAAGGATCTGATTGAAAAGAACGTAAACACAATGGAAAGATTTAATTGAACGAGATCTATAGTTCAACGAGAAAAAAAAAGGCATTGATTTTATTTTTTTCACCAAACGAAAAAAAAATATTATTTGTTGAAGGTTCTATGACCAAGCTCAAATACCGTAGCGATTATTATTAGCTCAATAAAAAGCTTCATATTTTCTCTTTTTCGAGAACTAGCACTGAGCAGTGCTAGAATTGTTTTCGGACAGGCAATAAAATGTATTAAAACATCTTATTATAGAAATACAAGAAAACCAGAACAAATATGCTGAGACCAAGGATCTACGAAAGACAAAGAATCGAAGCAGCATACTTTTTTTTTTTTTTTTGTTAATAGTCGAAATTTTATTAAAAGGAAAAAGCTACAAAGATAGTAGCCTAACTTACATCAGAAAAACAAGCAGAGGAAAGGAAAGCACAAAAACTGTTGCATGAAACAGGGGATAACAGCAAAAGAAGAACAGACAAATCAAAAGAAACCAACTCCTCCCGACTAAACATTCTCTATGTTAAGCTCGAAAGAGTTGGAGTCAAGCCTCAGCCATAAAGCAATACTTTGGCGCACCATGGAGAAACAGATTTGATGGTTAGGGGCAGCGTCATTAAAAATAACATCATTTCGATGAAGCCAAAGATTCCAAACAACGCATGAGAAAAGAAGTTGCCATGAGAGATTTTGTTGCTTGCCTTTAACCATAGAAGACCATTGGTAGCACATATCATCAACAGATTTTGGAAAAACACTGCAAAAGCCCCGATTAGAAAGCAGTTTCATCCATATATTCCAAGAGAAGTGGCAGTGAATGAAGAGGTGACTTGAAGATTCCAAGCTTTTATTGCAGAAAGCACATCTTGACTCCTGAAGGGAGAGGTAGTCGCGTTGAAATAGGAAATCTCTTGTGGTTACTTTGTCTTGGACAAGGAGCCAAAGGAAAAGCTGCACTTTTGGTGGGGTTAGTTTTATCCAAACAGAAGATTAGAATGGTTTGGCTCCACCGTAGAGTAACTGGTCTATCATTTTGGAGCAAGATTTTACACTGAAGAGGCCATCATTGTTGAGGGTCCAGATTTTCTTATCCATCTTGTGGCAGAACATTGGCTTGGATTCCAGCAAGGATGATAAAAGTAATAGTTGTTCTTGTTCAAAATGAAAAAGAGATCTGCGCCATTAATTGTAGGGACCAGAGCCAGATTCCATTGCTCCATCTACCCATGTCAGCCACCAAAGCAGTTTTAGAGGAAGACAAAAGAATTCGAAGCAGCATACTTGTTCAACCAAGAAACACAAGAATGCTGGAAAAAGCAAAATCAAAACCATGCCATTGTTTGTTCAATGCAGGAAAACTCCTACCAGGTAGTGTCATTAAGGACCGTAGTAGTACGTAGCTAGCAGTGTCCGAAAAAACAAAAGTACTGTCTGCATCTTCTGTATCATCAGCAATGATTTCATAATTCTCGTTGCATTTCACCAAGCATCCATAATGGAACATCTCCACGGATCAGCAGTAATTTCAAAGCACATCCATAATTCAAATGTCTAAAAGCTTGGTTAAACATGAAGTAACAGATCCAGACCAAATTAGATAAAATCAAATGCTCAGTTTCAAGTCCAACTAAAATAGGAAGTGTAGACAGAGTTAGCATAACAAAGTTTACGCCATAGCTGCTGGTGAGCAGCTAGACCAAAACGAATCACAGCATGAGGAGATGGCGATGAGGACTGTCTCGTGGCTTGAGAAGAAGGAACACGTTCTGCTAGATGGGTTAGGCTCCGTTTCTAATTAAATTAAATGAATGTGTAGTTGAGGTTCTGTGTGCTGTATCTTTGATCATGACCAACTAAAAAGAAATCGAGCTAATTTTATGGTTTAACTCTTGCCGGAAAATATAACATTGCCATTGTTGGCCACCAGAACTGAGTAGGTCAAAGCCCAAGATCAAATTCTTATTAATTAGATACTTGCAAATTAACAACAACCATACATATGGCCTTTATATGGCATTTGGCCTTCACTGTATGTTATTAATAGCTAATTAAAGGAAGTAAAAAGTAGACAACTACATAACAAGAGTAATTAATTTCATCATACTAACAGTACTGGATTAAACCCGTTACATGTTCACTGCATATATATAGCAAATCTCCTCATGCCGATGACCCCACCAGTTCAGCCACTTTATCGTTGGACTTCACCACTACCGCCACTGGAAACTCATTAGAACCAATGCACTTCCCAGCAATCTCAGACTCATTCGCTTTTACAATATCGTCCGTAAAATATCGTATATTCCGGTCGGAGGAACCACCCTCAGCCACTGCTGCCTCCGCTGCCTCCTTCCATTTCATTGCATTCTCCTTCATTTCCACTGCCTTAGGTCCCCCTGTGGCCTCCAACAAGCATTTCTCTATCTCATCACGAGTAATCAGTTTGTTCTCTGCTTGTCCGCGGCTCATTCTCACACCAACCTTAAAGATGTCGACCATATATTTTGCGTTAGTTACTTGATCACCCAATTGAGGGAAAGCCACCACTGGCATGCCTGATGTGAGTGCTTCCATAGTAGAGTTCCACCCACAATGTGTTACAAAGCACGCAACTGATGGGTGAGCTAAAACCTTCTCTTGAGGACTCCAGTGCACCACGTTGCCCCTGTCTCCTGCTTTCTTCGAGAACCCATCTGGCAGAACAGGGAGGTCATGTCCTGCACCTTTGTGGGCTGGTTTCATAACTAACAAGAAGGAGACGCCCGAATTCAATAACCCATAAGCGATCTCGTTCCATTGATCTTGCTTCAATTGTATGATACTACCGAAAGACACATAAACAACTGATGAAGGTGGCTTTGTGTCAAGCCATTCGATGCAATCATCTGCCTTCAGGAAGTCTCCATGGACCGTTGTCTGTGGTGCCTTGGCATTTCTGAATAGTGGCCCAACGGCCTTGATGGGGAAGATTTCAGACACGTGCTTGATAAGCTCTGGTTCAAGCTCTTCGAATGTTTCCATCAGGATGCAAAATGGCTTGTCAAGATTTTTGTACTGACCTAAAATAGCCCTCCTCAAGATAGCATAAGGAGTTGTAGGATGTAAGAAACTAGGCACTTCATCATGTTTTAGGAGAGGCACGTTGCATGGTAACTGGACATCTATCTCGGGGTGCTCCTCATCAGGGAAAGGTACAGTACCGTGATAGTAATGGTAATATGAGGCAAAACAAGCGCAGGATTGAATCCAAAGCATTGCAGAAGGGAGACCTAGACTTGTGGCCACATCTGTAACCCAAGGAATGAAAGGGTTGTTTATGAGGCAACAAACAGGCCGCCCTTGCTCTGCATTTTTCTTGATCATTTGAGGAATTACTTGTTTACCAACAAGCTCGAGTTGAAGTAAGTATTGATCAAGGTCTCGGCGCCTAGGATCGTCCTCTTCCCATCCATCTGCAAAGAATTCAAACCGGATAAAGCCATCACCGAACGGGGTCATCGTATCTATGATGCCACTGGCTTTTCTCATCTGTTCGCCAGTGGTTTCTGTAGTGGAGAAGGTGACAAGGAAGCCTTTGGAGGCAAGAATTTTTCCAAGTCTAAGTAAAGGATTTACATGGCCTTGGGCTGGGAAAGAAACAAGGAAGAGATGGCCAAGAGACTCGGAAACCATTTTTCTCTTCCGGGTTGTTTTGACAGGCAGAGAGGCGGAAGAGATTGATGAACAGGAGAGGACTCGATCAGTTGGGGAATGAGTGGTGAGCATGGAAAGAAAGGATGCAGATATATATAGCATTTATAAGGAGCTACACTCAAAGTTTTTAGTGATAGGTAGATCTACAGAGACTGTTACTTATTGAGATGAATCATGATGTGCTCTAGCGTGATTGTTTTTATCCTTTTAGAAGGTTAGAGTATAATCTATTTTTAACATCTTATTTGGGTATAAGAATTGAAATGCAGTCACAAACCATGAACTCATTTGCTACGAACAAAACTTGGTCCTGGATCACTGTTTGCTGATGGGACAAGCCACGGCATTTATTGATGTGCCGTAGTGATAAAATATTTTTATATATATTTTTTAAAAGTGTTTTAATAAGTATATTATTTTTAAACATCCACCTATTAAAAAAAATATAATTATTCATAAAAAATTAATAACATTTATAAAAAAAAATTAATTTTTTTTTAAAAAATAATATAATTGAATAAACATTTAAATATCATTGTGATAAATGGATTCAAATATAATTTTTTTATAAAAAGATGAAGAAACATGCAGAAACATGGGGACCAATGTCTTTAGTGCCAGAAAGCGGGGGTGGGCCATGCACTATTCTGTCGTGGCGAAAAGGGAAAATTTTTTCAATTTGTGGAGCTCCATATAAAGGACATTTATTTCAGTGAGAAGATGTTACTTTCGTTACTAAATTAAAGTTTTTTTTCTCAATAATTTTGATAAATTAATCTTAAAAAACATATAAGAATAATAATTATAATATAATTTCAAATAAAAAAATATTTTTAAAAATCATATTATATAACAATACCAAAATATTTTTTAAAAAATCATATTAAATTAAAGTGGATAAGATCAAGCCATAACAGATTAAAAAACACATAATTTCTTTATAAGAATTAACTACTGTTGCAGGCATGAATATTCCATCAGTTTCAATATATTGAGCATTATTTTATTTTATTTTAATATCATTTGTTTTCTCGCATCCAGACCACGTATATTTCTTCAGTCCGGTTAGAAAAATAACCATTATGAGCCCGTTTGGCTAAGTGTTTCTAACTGAGTTTAGTATGGAACAATTTAATTGAAGTGTTTGGTTATAAAATTAGTGTGATTTTTATATGTGGACTTATCATTATCTGCTTTGAAAACACTATTTTGTTGAAGACTGAAATTTCATGTTTTTCATTGCATTCCTACCGCTCGTTGCTATATTATTAGAGCCCACTTGGCTCGTTTAAAAAGCAAAACCACTTTAAGGTCCTATTTGTTTTCAGGAATTTATTTTCTTGGAAATTATTTTCTTTACTTTTCCATATTTGACAAATATATGGAAAGTTAGTAAAAAAAAATTAAATTCTGGTCAATAAAAAATATTAACTTTAAAGTCAAAAAAGTATTTTTCCTTTTTTATTTTTAAAAAACACTTTCATTTTTCACTTGAAACAAATCTCTTCAAAGCTCTTACAACTAATATCTTCAAAAAAAATTAATTTTCATAGCTGGTGGCTGTTCTGGAACAAAGATCATCTTCAGGTACCTCAAAAAAGCTGTCAGGCCGTGCACCCTAGTACAGTTCACCTTCAATAATTCGAGGATACCTCAAAGAAGTTATCAATGTTTGCTCAAAACTTCACATCACGCTTTGCAAAAAGCCTGCCAAGTCTTCACATTTTTCAGAGCAAAATTTGGAGGTGCAATTAATGCCATAAATAATGGCTGAATTTATTGCATTAATTTATTCCAGCTAATTTAGGGTTCTACCAAACCATCACGACTTGCATAGTAGTAGCGGTGCTCCAATATCACCGTTTTTCAAGGTGGGTTACTTGGCTTGGAATGTTTTCACAATCACATAAGACTCCTTTACATCAGAGTGACGCTGTGTTTTTTTTTTTTTTGAATTACACTCATAAAATAATTTTAATTAAATTTTATATCATTACTGTATTTTATTTGGAGAACATGAATTGTGATACTTATACAAAGATCTTATTATATTTAATTTATTTTTCTTTGTAAATATCATTTAGATACTCGTGCGCGTATGCCAGTATTTTGCAATTAAAAAGAGTCCTAAGAAAGAGTTTGATAGTTATTATTATTTAATGTCCATTTCATATAATGGAGATGTCAATCATTGTAATTTATAGTACAAAGTCTAAGTATCTAATACAAGAGCGAATTAACAAAGAGCACTCTAATCAACCGAATATTTTATAGTTAATTGATTGAAAACTATAATAAACTATTGGTCACTAGAAAACTAGTCCTTCGTTTTTATTTTATTTTTTATTTAGGTCATGAACCATTTTTTTTTTTTTACCAGGAAGCATCCTTCCATCTCATTGACCGATCTCTAAATAACATTTATATTTGATATTGTGGTAACTTTTTAAGTTATGCTTTGAAAAAAAATTATTTTATAAAAAATATTTTTTGATTGAGGTTGGTTTGATATTTATATATATTTAGTTAAAACTGTGGTTGAAATTAAGGTTGAACAAAAAATAATTTAATGTGTTTGGTTAAAATAATTCTTTTCAAATTGAGGTTATGAAATAATTAAAATACACACACACTGATGGTTTTTTAATTTAAATATTGTAGATTTAACTATTGCTATTACATCATGAAATAAATAATACTGATATCAAATATTTTTTATTGTTCCATTAAATGATCTATAATTTCATCACGTAAGAAATTCATCTGACAATGACTATAGTTTTTTTGGTTTCTTAAGCGCACAATAATATCAGGTAAAATATCATCGAGAACAAAATTGGGATTGTGATCAAATTCTACAAATGCTACGCTACCCCATCTAGCGATCTTCTTCTAATTTTTTGAATAAAACATAATTAAAATAAAAATTAAATTAAATTTTTTTTTAATCAAATTGAAACCCTGTTTAATGTATTTAGCTTTGGACCGGACCCGATTAAGCTGAAATAGTAAAAAATAACTTCATTATTCATGTAAATATTGAAGAGTTTACTGTTCATCTGAACAGTAAAGTTTCACCCTCCACTGCACAAGGCAGGTTGGTAAGTGTCTCTCCTCGAAAAATGCTGTGATATTTTTCGTGCCTCTTACATGTGATCAGCTAGACGGAAAATTGACATCGTTGATAAAAAAAGCTGAAGGCCCAGGTTAAAATAAAAGAAATTAAGTTACAGAGACTCATGATTCCACGTTGATTAATAACTCGGTCGTTTTTAACCGATTAACCATTTTTTATTCTAAAAAAGACATTTAGCCGAACGTTGCCAAATAAATTGTTGGAAAGTCTACTAATTGAGAAGAAAAATAAAGACGATTAAAATAGAAGAATTGTTAGGACAAAAACTTGACCACTTCGTGTTTGTATTCTCAAATTTCAGTTGCATCAGCTCGTGTTCGTGCCATCCATACCCACGCAGCAGCACACCCGGATGTAGAAGCAATACACTTCACTGAAAAGTTCGAGTTCCTCTAACTAAAATCAAATTTAATTACTTGGTTAATTAATTACCTTAATTACATGTCATAAGTAAATGTTAAAAATTACAAAAACAATATGTGAAAACTACTGTACCGAAAAACGAAGAAGAAATTGATAATATGATCTTCTCCCCTGCCTATATATCCTAAAAAAAATTGAAGATCTTCATCCCATTAATTGGCTAGGAACGTAAAATGCTGTTACGGTTTATTGCCATTAATAACGTGCTTGCGTCCCTCACCAGAACTCGGACCCGACCTTGTAGCCTCGCCTTGAGTTTGAAAGTCTTCGTATTTATGACCGATACCTGGGCTCGGTCCTGACTTCTTCACTGCTTGGAGAGAAAATCCTCCAAGAAGACCTCCAATCCCTCCAACATTAACATCTTTATTCAGCCTTGAACCACTCAAAGGCCGAGCTTCTGTGCCGATACCCATGGTGATTATCAAGAGAGAACCAAGAAGAAGAAGAAGAAGAAGAGAAAAGAGGGTTACAGGTTTTTTTTCTCTCCCCATGCTAGACGTGTACGTTTTTGAACCTTATGGTTTAATTATATGCCTCCGAAATATGTTTCCCTCGCTATATATGTGCTGTGTGACAATTAATGGCAGGTTGTATGCTGGAGTTCCATTTATAGGGCTTGAAAATTAGCAGTTTGAGCTCTTCAAGTTAGTTTGGGAGATGATTTGACTGAAAAGGTTGCGTTTCACTATTCGAAAGCATGTGATGATTTGAATTATTGATCATGTGCAGCCAGGCCACCCTTGGTTCATAGTATAGGGGACCATCTTGGCTGATCTTTGGAAAGTGAAACTTCCAATCAGATTGGCAAATACTTAAAGCAAAGAGAACGATTTCTAATAATGGACAGGCGGCAACATCAACGGGGATCGAGATATGGAGCTGACCGTGAGCTCGAAAGAAGTGCGAGTTAAGTTTTGGTTAAAGAAACTAAGAGGGCGATGGCCTGGGAATTTTGGATTGAATTCTCTGATCTCACCAGCACTTTTCAACAGTGAAAATCTGGCAACCACTAAGATACTGATTTGTATAAGCAACTAAAATGAGAAAACTACAAGTAATGTGGTGGACCAACGTGAATCTAAGGGTTTGTGCAACGATTTTACCTGGTACAGCGACACGATTATGGGAGATCAAAACTTGTAGTGCTAGCTAAATTCTTTTGTTTTCTTTCCCATTTTCTACCGACTTTTAGGAGCCAGCCCGTGACCACCAAAGTATGAAAACATTAGCCGGCTATCTTCTTTTGAAAACTCACCCTAGGATTACCTGAATTTTTGTAGTTTAGTCAAGACTTTAGGCCATCGAGACTGTTGTTGCTTGATATTTAGACATTATAGCTGACGGGGAAGAAAGTTTTCTAATTACTTTGCTTTCCTGGTTGATTTGGGGGGACGTATCGGATTCTGCGTGGCTCATTCATGTTTTAGGCTAGCATGATTTTTAATCGAATTGCTTAAGACAACGAACAGATAGTTTGCCGTATAATTAAGTTAGCTAGCACCATGGACGCTTCTTCATTGCTAAATTGTCAAGTCGGAGGACCAAAACAAGATAAATGGAGAGTTGAAACCCTAATTAGAAAAATCAAGAATATATATGTAGTGGTATCTTGATAAGATTGCTGACAATTATCCTTTAATATTTGGTGAAACAATTGACGGAAGTTCCCGAAAAAGAAGAAAACCAGCTAAGACTAGTTAAATAATCGCACACTTCTCTGAGGAAACTTCTTAATTTCTAAGCCGAAAACGAAACGTTCCGAAAGATTTACGCGGTGGACCTTTTTTTTTAAACTGGGAAAGGCATTTATAAAAGCTAGCTAGTTAGTACAAGACATCCTTTTCTCTCCTTGATTCAAATTTTAAAACTAATATTCCAGTGAATTTATTTATTTTTTCTAAATATACCAGAAAAAACATAAAAAAAAAAAATATTAATTTCTCTAAAATATTATTCATCCCCCACGCACGTGCCTTTTTAAGGGGTCAACTTGGAACTATATTCAAACCGTGTAAGACCTGTCAGAAAACTACAGGTTTATATGAGCAGCAGAAAGTTTGGACTCCAGCGATGTTTTGCAGACAGACGACGGGGGGGTGTTCCTGGCCCTGGGACTGAATTATTTCCAGCAGGTTACGTCAAGATTTATTGTTCTCTATAAATACGTTTTAAGGAGATTAGTCTTTAATAATTGTCTATATTACACCTACAATTAAAAAAAAAATTAAAAAATCAATTAAACAAAAAAAATAATTAAAAAAGCCAAATCATAAAAAAAAAACCAATTAAAATTTTAAAAAAACTGATTGATTCGATTAGTTTTAGTTTTATAAACTTGAAATCAAAAAAACTAAACTGAACCCAAACAAAAAAAAAACGAGCAAACTAGAAAAAAAACTAAGTCAAATCGAAAAAAACCGAGCTAAATCGAAAAAAATAGTCAACCTTTAAACCGGTTTTTTGAAACCGGTAAGTTCGATTTTTTTTTTTTAAAAAAATTTCTATTCAATTATTTTTTTTTTATAAAAAATCAAACCGAATAAAAAATAATCATCTCCTAATTACAATTATCACATGCCAATCCTCATCATGAAATTCAAATTAATTAATGTGCGTTTAATAAAGTTAATTGATATTTTTACTTGATGAAAAAGGGCAAACAAAAAAACACATATGTCCTCTAACTACAACACAATGCTCAATGGGGCCTCCTAGCTAAAACATTCCTAATTGGGTCACCTGTCTATTGGATATACCCAATTAGCCCTGGCCTTAGTATTTATAATACGTAAAAATGAGGATCTATTTGTCTTGAGACAATGATATTTTTTTCATGAATTTTATTAGAAAGGTTGATTGGGTAATGCAATTTTTGTCATTTTGAGGATTCAATTGAGAATCACATGATATTTGGGGGTCGAATTGAGATTGTTAGATACTGCCACCAAATATCTTGGAATTATTTCACTTTTTAAATTAAAGCTCCAAGTCATCGGGGAGAATAAAAGTGGGGAGGCAGTGTTCCCCCCCCCCCCCTCTTTTTAGTTAGCAGGAAGTTTAAGAACCATGACTATTTGTCAATTATGGTTCGAACAATATATGGATTTTCTTATTTTTAATTAGTTTTAAAAATCTCCCAGGGCATCAGTAGGCGGTTGCTTGTTGCACCGGGATTATATTAGAGCTCTATCGCACTAATTGCCCAAGATAAATTATGATTTAACTATTAATATATATATTATTTATAAATTATTTAATATAATTTTTAATGGTGAGATATTTTCATTTTTTTTTAAATTGACATATGAAAATGTTTTTTTTTCTTATATATATGGTGATTGAAAATTATTTTACATTAAAGCTTATTTTGAATGTTGCCAATATTTTTCTTTGAAAATTAAAGAAAAAAAGTTTGATAGATATTAGAATCTGGATTCCTTAGAGTTTGAATCTAAATCTATGATTTAAAAACACAATTTAAATATATAAATATCAGATTTAGTTTGCTTATTAAACAAATCATGTTTGGATGTATTATAATCTTGTATAAATCTAACCAGTGTTTGACACTACGGCTTGGAAGGTGTTTTTAAAAAAATTTAAATATATTTTTTTTTACTTTAAATTAATATATTTATGATGTTTTTAGATTATTTTGATATATCAATATCAAAAATGATTTTTAAAAAAAAATAAAAATATTATTTTAATATATTTTAAAATAAAAAACATTTTAAAAAAATAATGTTACTACATTTTCAAACACTTAACAACTCTAGCTATTTCTGAAGGTTATTGTGAGGCTAACAGCAACCAAAATAGAAAATAACTGCTATATATATATATATATATATATATATATATATATATAAAAAACTAGAAATATGTTTTTTTTTCCCTGAGAAAGAGGAGAGACGGTAACACGTGCATTAAGGTTACCAATTGATCGTTCCATCAAACAAAAATGCTAACGATCCATTGTAAAATGGAAGAGCCCTAGCTATAGGGAAAGTGAATGCTGTAGAGTGTAGATCATGAATATAAACGGTTAGCAAGGTTTTTAATTTCTCATCTTTATGGAAGTAGTCCTTTTTTTATCTTTAAGTGAGTGTTTAATAACTGATACAATATTGTGATTTTATAAAAGTATTTTTCAATTAAAAATATTTTTTAAATATATTTTTTTATATTGTTACATTAACATATTAAAATTATTAAAAAATATCTAAAAATTATTTAAAAAAAAATATATCTAAAATATATCTAAATATATCTAAAATTAAAATTAACTGCCGGGCTGCTGTGCACGTGCTAATGATGCCTTGTCAACTCCCTACATATGAGCCTATCCTGTCAAATCCTGAGCTCACTAGGATTTTGCATGATTTAACAACGGTGTGCTTCGTGACCTAACTTGGATTCGAATGTCAAAGAATTGGGTGAGAGCCCATCACATATTTCTTACAATGGAAATCAAGACAGCAAACAATTGCCGGCCCCTGGTGTATCTATCTTAGGAAAACTTCCAATTTTGATGGAGAGCGAAAAACTAAAATATCCATATCTTGTGTGATGAAACTAGTGATTGTTTTTCTTTGTCATTTAATCTTCTTGGGGCCAAATTAAAGCAAGATATGGAATTCTAAAAATCTGTCACTTAGCACGATAAACAAGCAAATAATTAGTTTCTAATGTCCCTTTCAGTGGAGTTAATTTGATACCAAAACCAGGGAATGATAATGATGTGTTTTTTGAAATGAAAAAAAAAAATATTTTTGTGTTTTAAAAACAGTTTTTGAAAAAATTTTAATTTTTTTTTTCTTTACTTTAAATTAATTTTTTTTTTAATGTTTTTAGATCATTTTGATGTAATGATTTTAAAAATAATTTTTCTTAAAAAAAATATTATTTTAATATATTTCTAAGTAAAAAAATATTTTAAAAAAATAATCACAATTATATTTTTTAAATAGGCTCAAAACAATTAGCATTGTTAGGTGTAGCCAAAAAATGGTTTGATTATTCCAATATGGCTTTAAAAATTGGTGCGGCTTTTATTTTAGAATTGGTACAAGAAATAAAGAAAAAGAATATAAACTCGTCAGGTTGGCTCATCTATTTGAGTTTCATAAAATTTAAAAGTTATTGGAGGTTTAAATAATTATTTATTATATGATCTGTGTGATTAGTCGAGGTATAAATAAATTGTTCAAATATCTATATTAATAATAATAAAAAAATTAAATATGAAATTAATTAGAACAGGGGTTGAGAAAAACACCTTTGCGAAATCCAAAAACTTAATGAAAGTAAGTACTGCTCTATGAAAAATTATATGTCAGCACAGCTAATTAATGCATGAAAATGATCTTTAGAGAAGAAAGATTATTAGAAAAAGACAGACGATTTGGAGAATTTATGTGCCCAAAAAAGATGAGAAAAGAACTGGTCGTCATGCTTTGCATGGGTTTGGTCCCCCACCGGAAGGCTTGAGATTGCAAACATGTTAGAATTACGAGGACCGTCGGCCAGCCAAGAAAATTGACATTGCCTTTGCTTTCTGTTGAAAATTGGCAAATTCACAAGTCATATATATGATACGGTGCCTTTGAAGTTGGACTAACTACATTCCTCCCTATGGCCTCCTAAATCCCGACCATCTTGGATTCTTCAAAATTCTTTAATTTTTTTGTGGAAAGAGAGAAAAAATCACATGGGATCTTGCTTTAGAGCAAGGAGGGCCTAACTTACCTTCAATGCTATAAAAGCACCACTGCAACAAGCATTATTAACATTTGAATCTTTTGGTTTTATATATATATATATATATATATATATCACTTAAAGATGGCTAGAGAACTGAGATCTCTTTGTTTTGTTGTTCTTCTACTCCTCTGCCTGAGCATTGTTGTTTCCCAATCCGAAGCTCGGCATCTGAAGGTGGCTACCTCTTTCAAGAAGATGGAGTATTCCTTCACTAAATTAGCCCCTCGAGGCATTAAGCAATCCGGGCCAAGCCCGGGCGGTCCAGGCCACAGATCAGGAAATGCTCAACTTCTTGGACCGACTAAACACTCCGGTCCGAGCCCCGGCGTAGGACACAGATACTCTATAGGCATGCACTACTAGCGGCTAGCAACATTGCCGATCTTTTTCGTTATTGTTTTTTTCAAATCTGTTGGCTTTAAATTGGATGTACAGTCATCTTTTTACATGTTTAGAGATTCTGATCCTCGTAAGATTGGATGCTGCATGCTTTTCTTACATCTCTGCAGAAGTGAATAGCTAGCTATTACTAGAGCGCTGTAAGATTTTCTTTCCCGGTTCAAATAATGTGACATAGAACGATATTCTGAGATGTTAATTATCCCGCGCCCTTTAAAGGAAGTAATGTTTTTCCACGAGAATATATATTTGATTTCTTTTTATCTTTTAAATTTACTGAGAGGTCTTTGTTTCTCCATTAATTCAAGAGCCTAATTATCGAAAAATAAGAGGGGCAATGGTTCTTTTATGATATTAAGTGCACCCCCTCATCATTTCAGCATCAGAAAAGGACAAAGCAAGCCGGAGCAGGCACGCAAGTGGCAGATGGCGGACATGCCCCCTGGATGATCCAATAGGCTTGTCGATGTAGAACTCTCATGCATTAATAAACAGAAAACCATCAATCTACCCAAGTGGAGAGACTTTTTTGACTGATAAAGAGACTTCCAATTTGAATTCATTGAACCGTTAATCCCCTGCCTTGGTTTATAAAAAAAATTAAATTTTTAGAAAACACGCGATTATAATTGCGTTTTCAAGTACTGCCTCAATGCACCTGGTGAAAGGATTTTTAAGGTAAAAGTTTTATCAATGGAATAATTAGAAATATTTAGAGGTTTTGGCTTGAATTTACCTTTTATATTATTTTTCTAATTCAAATTTAAGAAATGTTTTAGGAAAAAAATAAAAAAACTGGCCAAAAAAAAAACATATTGTCAATTAATTTTTTACAAAAAACGAAAAAACGAAAAAAATATATAAAATCTAAAGTAACTGAGAACCTTAAAATTTCTTCTTAATAAAATACCCGAAAACTAGTTGATGATAAATTTATTTATTTTGAAAAAGAAAAGGGGGGGGGGGGAATTAGAGTACAATGGTTGCGGCCACAAGACAAATGGGCTCTTAAATAGCTAACTCTTAATCCTTATTTAGTTCTGGTGGGTGTTTTTGGATCCTTACAAGGCTTAGACCAGTTTTCTAAAAACAATCAACAGAGCCCAAGCCCATTTGTATATTAAAACCCTTCCTCTCCCCCTCCAACAATCAAATCACCAAAAACCACGAATTCGCATGATGATGGTGTACCCCGCGCTCCTCGGCCGTCTCCTCCTCCAACCATCACGGTCAATCTCCTCACTCCGTGCAACCAAACCGTCCATCACAACCGTCCGCGTACTCCAATCTCAGTACAGCACCAGCACCAAAAGCCAAAATCATTATGAGAATGACAAGAGAGGGAAATGGTTCACTTTACCTCCTTACACTTCGACTATCAATGGCAGCGTTTTGGGAAAAGCGCTTTCTGCAAGAATCCCCGCAGAATCAGCTTCCGAAACGACAGCTCTTAAGTGGGTTCTTCGTTGTTGCCCTGAACTCCCTAGAAACCTTGTACAAAAGCTGTTTCGCTTAAGACAGGTTTGAGGTTTTCTTTCTTGAGCTCTTAATACGCATCTGTGTCCCCCCCCCCCCGAACTTCACCTTAAAAAACAATGGCTGTGGACTTAAAGTTTCAATCAGCTGAAATGTTGTAATTTTTGGATTTTTTTCAGAAAGGTCTTTGTTGCTGAAACTGAATTGTAATTTGAAACAACTTAAGTAAAAGGCCAAGTGGAGGATGACTGATTTGTCATGGTGTGTGTGGTTACAGGTACGAAGAGAGACCTCTGTCATGGAAAGCTGTAATCTTGGTGATCAAGGACAGGAACATCGCCTTAAAAGAGTCAGAAATTACCCTAGTGGATTTGATTAAATTTTTAAAATAGCATTTCTCATGATTAGAACTGTTTGATTTTCATTTTAGGAATGCATTAAAAGAATTGTTTGTTTTTTTTATTGTTTTGTTATGATTGCTGTCTTTGATATTTGAAATTACTGAAAGGTGGCAGCTAAGGATTCGATGGATGTAGGAGATAGAATTTTTCTTCCTATTAGTGTCAAAGCGTTACCCGCTGAGAAACAAGACTGTCATTGCAGTGAAGAAGAAATAAACTTTATTCGTGGCCTTGAGCTGTATAAGGTTATTGACATAAATTCTGCTGTTTTGTCAAAAACATATGCTTCCTATTTTTAAATGTGGACCCAACGCGCTTTTTTGTTGTTAGGATGCTGCAATCATTGTTGTGAATAAACCTCCCGGAATGCCTGTTCAGGTGACCTAGAGAATGTCTGCTCCTCCAGGGCCTCTTTATGTCGTGTCGGATCAGTAGCGGCAAAAGTTTAACTCTGTTTGTCTTCAATTACTTTGGACAGGGTGGCATTGGCATCAAAAGAAGTTTAGATGAATTGTCAGCTAGTTGTTTTAGTTCTGACTACTCAGAACCCCCTCGGCTGGTGAGTTTCTGGTGAATTCATGCTGTTTAATTTCAGTTACTCCAGTACCACTTCTTGTACAGGTACACTCTACTTGCTAAAAATATTCCTTGTGGCCATCATAAAAGCTATTGAATATTTCATGTAACTGATCTGAGGCAATTTCCCAGAAAGCAGCATGGAGTAAAAATGATATATTTAGTGGAGTATTTTTTTCTGTGTAAAAGTTAGTGGTCCTCGTTTCCTTGTAGCAGTTAGCTAAGCAGAGTGCTCTCCCCTTTTGTTCATATGTTGCCTTACAACAAATATTTCCATGAAATCATTGTGTTTATCAGGTTCATAGACTTGACAGAGATTGCAGCGGTATCTTGGTGATGGGAAGGACACAAACAAGTGCGACAGTTTTGCATGCCATCTTCCGGGAGAAAACTCTTGCAGCATCAAATGATGTATTGTCTACTGTATTGCATTTCCTGTCTCTACTCTCCCTTTTATTTTAGTCTATAAATGCCCTTTAGAAGTGGAAAATTGCTATGTCCATCCCAGTTTCAGGCTAACAATATTTATCTTCTCTTTTAAGGATGTGGGTGACAAAAGAAGAATCCTGCAAAGAAAATACTGGGCACTTGTCATTGGTTCTCCAAGACGTCCAAAGGGATTAATTTCAGCTCCATTGGGAAAGGTTAGAATAAGTTTAATGCTTAACACCATTAATCAGAAGCCTATGGTTTTTTCAATATCATATTGAAATCTTTGTGCTCTGATTGCTCCTAGGTGGTTGTGGACAATGGAAAATCTGATCGAATAACAGTGGTTGAGAATTCACAAAACTTGTCTTCTCAGCATGCAGTTACACAGTACAGAGTAATTGAATCATCTCATGGTTAGCACGTAACTTCTCTGACACATCCATTACATGTGAATTTTTTAATAATATATGTCTAGTTTTGTATCAATATAGCTTGATGATGTAATGTGTCAGGAAGATGAGATTTATATTGACACACATGTTTTTTTCTTTTCTATTGATAATTTGCTAGTGAAAAGAATTAAACAGACCCATTAGATGTTACGTTCAGCTAAATAAGCTACCAATCATTTATACATTTAACCTGATTTAGATATTTCATGGATATCCAAATTGATCATTGTACATAGAAATCATTCATGAATATCTTCTTTTCTGCTCAAATATGTAGTTAAAACATGATCTCTGGGCAAATCTCTTTAACTGAATTTGTCTAAGAGCCATATATCTCTAATGCTAGCATTTAATGAATGTGTAATTAATGGATGTTCTGGTTCTGAATTTTAGGGGGCTGTGAACGGTATGCGGGCAGTGTTTTAGGGGTTTCAGGCTGAAACTTTGGTAGTTAATTGTTGTAGGATTGATTAGGTACGTGTGGGAAGTTGTTTAGGGAGTTTTAGTGAGCGTTTTGCTGCTAGATGTGCTGTTTGTTTGCTGGAAATTGTAGAAAGATGTAGGATGGTTTTTAGGAGTTACACCAAGGAGGAGAGCATGACCTTGTTTGCTAGAAATTCACTGAACTTATTACATCTCTCTTTTAAAGCATTTGATGAGAGCATAATCTTGCCAGCCAAAGAAAATTCCACTTACTGTTTCTTGTGCTTGTCCTGGATTGTTTTTAGTCTTTTATGTCTTGTGTCTGTTTTCTCCATTTTCCTTGGGTTAATTGCAATAGAACATTTATTTGAGAGTTTTGGATCTTCTGGGTGCTCATTCTTAAGTTGTTCGTGTAATTTTTGGTTCATAGTCTTAATCTGTGGCTTAATGCAGGCTTCACATGGTTGGAGCTGTCCCCTCTCACTGGTAGAAAGCATCAGGTATGAAGCAGAATCAACACATGTCTTGATCTTTGATGTCTGCCTGTACCTCTGTCATCTTACTCCTGCTCGTTTTCCATGTCAATGATTTCTTTCAACCATTTCTGGTCACCATCACAGCTCCGTGTACACTGTGCTGAAGTGTTGGGGACGCCAATAGTTGGAGACTACAAATACGCATGGCAAGCTCACAGGAATTGGAAACAGTTGCCATGGTCTAATATTGAAGATAACTCAAATGAGAAGTCCCCAAGTGAGAAAATACTCCCTTTCGCCCTTGATTTGGATAGTGGTAGCATCTCTGAAAAGCACCCCCGCCTTCATCTCCACTGCAAACAAATGGTTTTACCCGATGTATCTAAAGCTTTGCAAGATGTGCAATTATCTTCAGACTATGACTTCTCGCAATTGGCTAGCCTCAAGTTTGATGCTCCCTTACCTCCATATATGAAAAAAAGTTGGGATATTTTGAGACCATGAATCAGTTAAGAATCTTGCAAGCTTTGGGATCTTCATCTATAATGTGCCAACGTTTGAGGTCAAATAGTGAGCGAGAGAGAGAGAAAGAGGTAAAAAAATCATCTCAGTAGGTTGTCTCGTCAAAGCTTTGATGAATGGATGTTGAACCAGTCATCTCTAATTTGGGGTTTCCCTTCTTTCTTTCTTTTCCTGAAGTTGGTGACAGGTACTGAAAGCCTAATGAGATGCATCTCTCTCCTATTACTGCTGAAAGCAGATTTTGGTGGGGATAAGGAAGTAGTCTGGCCAAGGAGTCAGGCATTCAGCACATAATATCAGGGAGAATCGTTTTTCTTGCAAGGGAAGTTGGTTTGATTTCCAGCAGGAGGTAATTGCTGAAATGACAGGTTCTGACAGCCAGGGAATGCATTTATTTCTGTAAAGAATTATCGAACGTGTTGCAGAGTGGGATGCAAATGATATTAAAGCATCTAGGAAAATGCCGTTGAGGTCAGATTTCTTGAGTTATGTTCTGATAGATGCAGGAGAGGAGAATAATATTCAATGAACGAAGAGATGCCAACAGTTAAATAAATACTGATAGATAATGTTTGATTTTGGCTAAGCGTTTGCAAGTGTTTTTGGCTGAAATGCCTTTTCTTTTGTTTTCGTTCCTTTTGGCATCTTCCTAATAAAAATTTAAAACCATCAAAAAGCATCAAAAAATGCATCAATGTTTTTTCAGCCAAAAGACACTTCGCTGAAGCGCTCGCAGATGCATCGCCAATCACACTATATGTTCCTAGCTATATAATTTATAAATTGAAAATCCTTTCTTGGTTCTGGAGTAATTCTAGGGATCAGACTCCCCAATTAAAGCACCACATAAGCATAAGCAATTAATTTGAATTTATTTTTTTAAAAAATTAACTGTTATAATCCTCTGGCAATATTTGTAATTTTTAGAATCAAGCTGTGTATGAAACGGTACTTCTGTTCAAGAGAAAATCTTTCTGTTTTGTGAGGATGAGGGTTTTGTAAAGCACCAATTGAAATCATGTTACAAACTTCCTTTCCTGTTATACAAGGTTCCTCGTTGTAGTTCATATAGCCTAACGAGGTTTACAGTTGGTCATGTACAAAAGTCCTTTTCTTCCACGCCCATCCCTTGAGGGCCCCGGCGGGCGGAGAAGTTTCTATTAAGGTTAAAAGCTTGGAGAAAGCCCCATTTCGACTGTGACCAAGTAAAGGGAGGAATAGGAGAACATGGAGAGGTTTGGTGTAACAGGGTTTTGAAAGAAAGCATCGACACCAAGTGGGACAACCCTTTTGCATCTCTTTCTCCTTGTGCTGAATTAGGTATTTGATAATTTGTTCAGAAAATTGCTCGAGATTTCTTTGGCAAGTTCAAATTAAGGCGGCACCGACTCGCTGTCATCATAAGTTTTATCAAATGAATGATTTTAAACTATAGGTTAATCAGTGTTAATAATGGGAAAATAGTTCAATTTGTGCGCTGATTAACCTGTTAGAATATATATAAAAGTTATCAATTTCTGAATCTTAAATCACAGAAGAATTTTTCTAAAGTCGTCCACTTGTGCGCAGCTCTATGACTAGGTGCATATATTAGAAACCAAAATTTAGGCACGCTTAAAACTTTTTTTTTTTTTTTTTGGATTCCAGGTAATCCCATCTTAGAAAAGCGTATTTTGTGAATCCAATTGAGTGAGTAAAACCTCAGCTGTTTCAGGCTCTTATAAAAAATACACGTCTTGACTCGAACTCGAGACCTGTTATGCAAATCTCAAGTTCTTTGCCACCATGCTACGTCACTTGATAAAACACTTTCTGTTCTTCCTTGCGGAGCCATGCTTTCGGTGCGCTTTTAAGGGTGTTTCCCTGGCAGATATTTGGCAGGATCGGGCTGTTTTATCTCGACTCTTTCTTCTGGTCTCTTTTCTTTGAGGAGATCTTATTCTCCATCGAGCTTTTGTGATTCTTTTCAAATATAATTTTCTTTTGTCTAAAGAGAAAAGTTAGTATCTATATATCTGCTGTTTTACACCATTTTCTTGAGGTTAGAAGAAGCACATGTTTAACTTTCCAATTAGTGCTAATTGCCAAACCTTCTAGACAAGGTCCTTTCCCAGCATCAACATCAACATTAATATAATGCCACTTGCAATATAAATAGGAACCTGCTGTCTTGCTGACTGGTGCTCTAAACCAGGATAATGGTTTGCTGGATCATATTCCAGAATGGTTCTTACATGCATCTGTAAGGATGTTGCTTTTACAAATGCAATTATGAAAGACTTTTCTAAACCTCCAAATAAAATAGGTTTGCTTCATGTCATGGGTTGTACACTTGATTAGATTATGACATTTTGCATCTTCATGGTATCGTTTGTCTTCCTTGCATGCAGCTGCTGCTGCTTGATCAATTTTTTAATCACCTTATCTCGACCAATCCCTGTAATTTTTCTTTTTCTTTTTTTCCTTTTCTAGACGTAGCGGTAACAGCACAGACGACAAGAAAATGCGATGCTCGGCCTTCTTGTTGGTCAGCATATTAGTTATTCTATCGGAGAAGCAGGGGTATGATCATATGGGGTGGCCATGGAGATGGGTTCGAGAAATAAAATATGCAAGGGGAGTTGATTTTCAAGGTCCTCCTCAGTGAAGTCGTTAAGTAGCACTATATCAAGTCTTTTTCGGTTTAGTTGACATGATCTCATCATGATTTAGACGGGGGATGTGAAATAGTGGAGTAGTGGCCTCCCTTAACCAAGCCATCTTGAGCAGGTGGCGCTGGTGGCTTGGTGGCAAGCATGCAAAGATAATGATTATGATTATGATTATGATAATGATAAAAATAAAAATAAAAATAAAGAAAAGAGATACAGAGGGTGAGGACGGATGGTGGGGGCTATGATTTGTCAACTCACATCCCACTAACCACAAAAGCCAAGCGAGAGATGGCTTCTTAAGCAGACAGGTAACAAAAGATTTTTTTTTTTTTAATCTTTTCTTGATATGGTCTTCTCCTTTCCTTTCACTCATTGTTATTTAATCTTAGATATTTTTTTTTAAAGAAATGTACTTGATATGATGGGTTAGGTAAGTCAGATTTTGCCTTCTCACCTCTCTTTAAATGCTGTAACAAATAAGATTTTCATAAATTTCCTAATTTTAATATAAAAAAATGTCTCTATAACCAAGAAAGATAATTTACTATACTAGTATTTTTGTAAAGGTGTATTAAAAATTAAAAAATATAAAATTTAATTTTTTATATAGTATATATATATATATATTGATGTTAAAAAATTTCCAAATTAATATCTTTACGTCCTAAAAGTATTTTGAAAAAAAATTTTAAATATAGATGAATTACCATATACTTTCTTAGTCTTAATGTAAAAAAATTGCCTAAAAATATGATGACCATTGCATGAAAGTCAATGGGGGCTTGATGAATCACCTTGGAAGTTAGCTTCATCGGACTCTTGACCAAGCAAAACATTATCCCAGTTTCCCATTCTAATTATGTGGAGCACAGAAATTTGAAGAAGTCGACGCGTGGAGACAATAGCTCCTTTATTGTGCACAATTCCTCACTCTAGAAGTTAGAGCATAAATTTTCTAATGTGAGAGCTTCCATTTCTGACTTTTAATCCTTTCGAATAGTCAAACGAACAAATAAAAACAGAGCATGGTCTGCCGGGGTGGTGGCATTTTGGAGTCTCCCAATAAAGCGAAAGGGAACCAAAGTCTCTGCTTCTTCAGGAATTGTCAGAGTAGTGGGTGGGTGGGTGGGTCTCACTGCTTAGAAAGATTGGAAGCAAATCAAGGAAGTTGATGATTGATCCATTCCTTTTTGTGATCCTGAAATTCCAAGTATGAAACGGCCGGTGCCGGAGAAGTGGGGCTGCTGACATTGGATGCTCCTGTCTTCCCTATCCACAGTCAAACACAAAAAGAAATCTGGACCGAAACAATGCTTATTTTTTTATTTTGGGTTACGGGGTTAGGTATAATTTGATTAATTTTATATATTTTAAACCCTTCAAGGGCTTATTCAAGATCCCATGATTCTTCCACAAAAAACAAATATAGAAAACCAAACAACAATTGACTGCGATTTTCATGGTAAAACAGGACAAACAGCATTGCTGATTAAAATTTGCGAATTTCTTGTATTGGTGGTAGTATATGTTCCGTATCCTTGCTTGATTTATAGGCTTTTACAAGTCATGAGTGGTGGCATGGCGGAGCCCCATCATGCATGCCTTTTATGTACGATGGCAGTGCCAGATTTATTTTACAGTAGCTTAATTTATAGAGACAATGTGAAGACTGGGATTTTAGATTATTTAACTCTGAATTATGAAGATTTCAAAACCTAATTTAACAAATCTCACAAACATATTAGCTAAATAATTCTACAAGACATTACATAACTCGTGATTGAGCCACTCATTGCGGGTCAGTTAAAAGCATATGCCCTTGGAACCATGCATAAATTAAGCTTCTCGAGCGACCTCTAGGGTGTCTTGCAGAAACGCGACAGCAAAGTCACGGCCGCCACTGCTAAAATGTCTTACAGAAACGTTAATGCAACATTATCTAGAAACACAATTAATCGAGATGATAAATAATTTGAAATTGCATCTCTGGCATTAAAGCTTGGAATTAAGGTTTGAATCCTCCAACCCTAATATTATATGAAATACGAGAGGATATTATTAAAAAGGGATTCCGTATTCGGACAGGCTCCAACCCTAAGAACAGGTCGCCATGCCCATGAAAAGGACTGCAAAGTTCAAGCGATGATGTAATAACGGTAATCATATATGATCAGCACAAATCTAAATAATTAAACCCTCCGGTTTATTAGCAACGGCGAGGCGAGGAAATTCTTCGGATCATGCGAGGAGGATGGTACTTGGTAGTATAGTATCCTCCAAGTAATATATGAATAAATAGATAATTTCATCTTCATCGTCGTCGTTTTCCAGTTGTCGTCGGCCATCAAATTTAATATCCACTCTTTCTCTTTGACTTTTTAAAATAAAAATACGCAAACAACTCGGACTAGTATAATCCCCAGTGGTGGTTTAGTGCACCCCCCCCCCCTCTCGATTGCTTGGTTGCGTATAGTTTATTAATTAAATTAATGCTTGTATTATTGTTTGTCGTTTCAAGTATCATTATGGATTATAACCGTTATTTAAAAAAAAATCAATTTGATCCTTTAAATATTATTTTGTACAATTTTATTTTTTAAATTAGCACTCTATTACATTTAAAAAAAAAAAAAAAGTTAAATTGAAAGGTAAAAAAAAAATGAAGTGAAAAAATCAAGTAAAATAGATGGTGGCTTTAAAATTTATATGAAAAGTTCATGTTAGTCTTGTATCATTTTTAGCTTTTACATTTAATCAGTCCCTTTAATTTTTTTAAAATTAATTTTGATACCAAACTTTATTTTTCTTGTTTTCAATTTTTTTTTTTTTGAAGGAGAGAAGAATTCACCAAACTTTGATATATATATATATATATATATATATATATATATATATATATATATATATATATAAAAAAGTTGTTATTAGTGATGATTCTAACCACCAAAATAATTGATTTTTTTATATCGAATGGTTTCATATGATTAAAGGAGTTTGAATTAAGTATTTTTATTTTTACATCGAAAGTGTCTATAAAATAGATTTGAGCTTGGAAAGATTTTTTATTTTGAGTTGATTTAGGTTTGAGGCATTTGTTTTGTGGTTTTTAGAGGTTATTGATTGGTTTAACAAGGTTTTTCTCTATAATTTTTCTGGTTTATTTATCATTTTTAAAATAGCAATTTTTTATTATTACATTTGGCGTGTTTAATTCATATATATATATATATATATATATATATATATATATTTCATATATTAAATTTATTTTTTAAAAAAAAAAATGTTTATTTTTTTTATAATATTTTTAATACGTGCAGCCTTACATAATATCTTTTCTTTTATTTTATTCAATAAATGTTTCACATGAATCAATTTTTATTATAAAAATATTTTAATAAATAAATTCATTATATATAATCAGATAAATGACTCATATTATAATATTAAATATCTTGATTTATATTTGTTTCTTGTTTTTTTTATCATATATATTTTTTTTTTATTGAATTATCCTGAATTGATGACACATGACACATGATAAACATGTAATCTAGATATATCTCATGTCTAAGTTATGGGTTTCACGTGTTAGTTCAATTTTACTCGAAGTAAATTTATTTATTTGTTATTATTGTTACCTTATTTTTTTATTATATTATTAAATTAATTAAAATTTAATGAAGAAATTAAATTTTTCTTACTTTTAAAAAAAATATAATCTTCTCTTAAATTTTTTTCATGTTTAAAAAAATTTCAGTCGACGGGACAACAATACAGTAAATACCACGGGTATATTGTCGCCACTCACCACCAACTACATCAATTAGGAAAATAATATATAATTAGGCAACTGTCTAACCACCATGGAAATTAAGATATTCCTTTCTTGAAATACTGAATTAGTGACGTATACATGATGCTCCAAACCTCATCATAGATTCAGTGTTCTTAACTATTATGTTCCCTTTTGTTTCCCAAGAACCATGAGTTAATCAGGACCATCAATACTACTGAGGCCCCACCAATGTTTTGATCATGTGGACAATGCTCACTTGATTTTCAACTTTGAAAGAACGACCCGTGTTTGTGGAAGCAGAGGATGGCGCCACTCAATCATACTTCACCTACCACTAACCCATTAAATATGCTGAGATGTCCTTGTCTTTTTTATTGCCAGGTAACCTTTGCTATAGTGCTTTTGTATATATACTCATCCATAGTGGCTTCCAATTCTACAACTCTCCACAGAAACTCCATCCCTCTCTCTTAGCCTCATTGTTCAAGAAAATGGGTAGCCTTGAAACAGAGAGAAAAGTTGTAGGATGGGCAGCAACAGACTCAACTGGGCATCTCGCTCCTTACACCTATAGTCTCAGGTAAATATTCTTGAATCTGTCTCTTTCTCTGACATACGATTCTAGTATGTATATTCCATGTGTAGTTTACAAGCACTAATGTTACGCCTCTAAACTCTAATCTTTTTTCTTCTTTTTTTCTTGGTTGCAGAGATACGGGGCCAGAAGATGTTTTTATCAAGGTTATCAGCTGTGGAATTTGCCATACCGATATCCACCAAATCAAAAATGATCTTGGCATGTCACACTATCCTATGGTCCCTGGGTACTTACAATAATTAAAAAAAAAACCCCTCTTTTGTTTTCCCCATGATGGCAAAAACACAACGAACACGCACACAATATTGATATACTGCTCTGCATGTTTCTTTTATTTGTCTTCTTTTTAGCTTTCCTTTTTTCTTTAATGATGTTTATTGGTATTTTGGTGTGATCTATAGCCATGAAGTGGTTGGTGAGGTTGTTGAGGTGGGATCAGATGTGACAAAGTTCAAAGTTGGAGAGGTTGTTGGTGTTGGAGTCATCGTTGGAAGCTGCAAGAATTGTCATCCATGCAAATCAGAGCTTGAGCAATACTGCAACAAGAAAATCTGGTCTTACAATGATGTCTACACCGATGGCAAACCCACCCAAGGAGGCTTTGCTGAATCCATGGTTGTCGATCAAAAGTAATCATCAAAACATTTTAATCTGGACATCATTTTTTACTGTTCCTCGTTCATGGTTCTCTGTCAAAGAAATCCAATTTGCAACCTTTTCTTACTGTGGAGAAGCATTATTTCAACTCATATGAATTTTTATGCACACAAATAACCAATTAGTTCTGTCTGCATTTATTTAGCCATGTATTAGATAGTGTTGGAATGCAGTAATTGAGTTTTGTAGGTCCAAAAATGTTATTTCTCGCACTAGAAAAACCCTCTTCTAATCCAAAATAAAACAGAAAACCTTTTTCGATTGACCTGCATTTTCTTGCTCAATTAATTGATTAAGCAAAACTCGTGCTTGTTTTGATAAACTTTGATATTTTCCTTAGGTTTGTGGTGAGAATTCCTGATGGGATGTCACCAGAACAAGCAGCGCCGCTGTTGTGCGCTGGGTTGACAGTTTACAGCCCACTTAAACACTTTGGACTGAAACAGAGTGGGCTAAGAGGAGGGATTTTAGGACTTGGAGGAGTAGGGCACATGGGGGTGAAGATAGCAAAGGCAATGGGACACCATGTAACTGTGATTAGTTCTTCTGACAAGAAGCGGGTGGAGGCTATGGAACATCTTGGTGCTGATGAATACTTGGTCAGCTCAGATGTGGAAAGCATGCAAAAAGCTGCTGATCAACTTGACTATATCATCGATACTGTGCCTGTGGTTCACCCTCTCGAGCCTTACCTTTCTCTATTGAAACTTGATGGCAAGCTGATCTTGATGGGTGTTATTAATACCCCGTTGCAGTTTGTGACGCCTATGGTTATGCTTGGTGAGTCTCCCTCTATTTGCTTTGAAGATTAGTTATGTATTCTCTACTTAATTTTCAATGGAGTATAAACCTGGGAAGTTTTTGCTATAATCCACAATCCCTGATGAGGGTGCTTTTTTTTCTCACGCAATATTGTGTAGGGAGAAAGTCAATCACCGGGAGCTTCATAGGGAGCATGAAGGAGACAGAGGAGATGCTTGAGTTCTGCAAGGAAAAGGGATTGGCCTCCATGATTGAAGTGATCAAAATGGATTATATCAACACAGCATTCGAGAGGCTTGAGAAAAATGATGTGAGATATAGATTCGTTGTCGATGTTGCTGGTAGCAAGCTTATTCCCTGAACGACAATACTATTCATATTCGAAAAAACGCGATATACATTGATACCTGTTTCAGACGTGACTTTATTTTCGAGTGACGTGTTTTGTGGTTCAAATGTGACGGTTTGTCTTTGCTTTTAAAATAAATAAAAAGTTGAGTTGTTTTTTAATTTTCACAAATGTGACAGTTACATTGTAATTGAATGCGCTGTGCATCTGGTGATCTGTCCCATAAACTAATCTCTTGTGACAATGAAAGATGACGACGAACTTTCTGAAAACATCTTGTCGCATAAGGTAAAGCCTTATTTGTTGAACACTTGGATATTTAACAATCTTTCTAATTTGGAACAATCATGCACTATATAAGCTCGCAAACAAGAAAGACTACTACTATATGGGGCAGTCTGTGCATCAGACATATCGCTGCCGCTGCCGCACTAATCGTTCGTGAACAAAAAGCAGCTCGAGAATGAAAGTTTTGAAGAGAAATTCAATCAAGAAAGATAAGGTTCGGACTTGATTTTCTTGTGTGGACCAGAGATGAAGTTGTATTAGTTAGGGATGAGGCCGGTTGCAACTACATTATGGTCTTATAGGAAGAATGCTCCTTTTTTTTGTCATATGCTGATCGATTTTCAACCAGCCAGTCTGATCAGAAAGGAAAAGGAACCTTGAAAGAAGAGTTTTTTGGTGCAAGGGTAGGAGCCTAAAGGAAAACAGCAAAGAGGAAAAGAAGCTCCGGGAATCAAGAAAAGAGAAGAGCAGACGGTGAAAACTGAAAATGAACCTAATGATGTACTTAAGCCCAGCTTGGGCCGGTTGCTGGACTGTTAAAATTAGCAGCCCAGCTACATCATTAATCTGATTTTTGTTTTAGGTTTATTTTTGTGTTTTAAAACTTTTAATTTTTTTTTATATTTTAACTGTAAATTAAATTTTTTATGTTTTTAGATTATTTTAACACACTAATATTAAAAATATTTTTTTAAAAAATAAATTATTTTAATATATTTTTAAATAAAAAATATTTTAAGAAATAATTAATACTTGTTTTTTTTTTCCGTTTCAAAAACGCAATTGAAAAAAATTAAATTTTTTTTTTTATTTTAAATTAATATTTTTAAATATTTTTAGATTATTTTAATACATTGATATCAAAAATAATTTTTTAAAAATATATATATTATTTTAATTATTTTTTAAAAAAAAATATTTTAAAAAATAATCATAATTTATATTTTAAAAAGCAAATATAAACACGTTTATATTGAGTTGTCACCAAGGCTGTACCTAGGTGGCCTTACTAGTTAGCTTGTTTTTGCAATGTCACTGTCATTTGGTTGATATCCTTGAATATGTTAGGTAAGATGAAACCACCGATATACATGTAACTTTATTTCTACTTTCTTTCCTCTCTTTTTTTCACCTTGACACCATGGTTATTTCAAACCAATTTTCCTTGCTCTTCCCGGTATGGTTTTCAGATGTCCTGGAATATATTCGACGTGGGAAAAGGTAGTGCACGTGGACAAATTAATCATGATCGACAGGACTGTCACCACAGCTAACATAATGTCGTTTCGATGAAGTTTTCACCGAACAGAAAGCACCGAAATCAAACCCTATGAATGAATGCACGAATTCAAAATCATGCAAGAAACTTCAACCAGACCCTTGTCCACTTGCGTATTTGTACGACTATCACTATAGTTGGTGTTAGTTGCATTTAAGTGGAGTTCATTTTTAATATCCCTTAAAGCATCGTCTCCTGGACACTTTTTGGGCATGTTTGCTATGTGCTACGTCTAGGCTGCTCGCGATTATTTGCACAAAACAAAAAATAAATGAATCCAGCCTCGTGTTTTATGAGATTATTGTCACTACAATTTGGTTGAGCTGTTCTGTTCTGTTTCATGGAAGAAGTAATCCTGACGCCTGATTTCTCCCGATCAGATTCGGCCTGCCTGAATCTCATTTCTATTTACAAAAACTGTAAAACAGTTAAGACGATTGTCATGACTGATGACTGATTTTACAGATACAAGGTGTAGCTAAATGCCGCGCATCCCCTTCCCTGGAATTCCAGATGACCATTGCTAACAGGCTAATATCAAGCAATTCACTACTAGTTGGATGGAACATCTTCCAGGGCTATTTTCTATACAACCTACTACTGATATCTTAATGAGGATCCTTGTTTGTGTGGTTAAGATTGAGAATCAAAAGCCGGGTTTGCCGTGTAATCTTCTGCATTCAAATATATTCCTAGCCTTGTTTATAAGAATTAATGGCACAAAGCAACTGGTTTAAAAGTGAAAACAATTGTGGCTAATAATCACAGTAACATTCATCAAGAATGTCAGCACCAAAAGAATTGGCGTTTACAGTACTGAATCCATTTTGATGATAACATTGCAGATACTCGGCTTCTGTTTTTTGAATGCAGAAGATGCATACAATTTCCAAAGAGACATGGGATTATCATATTCACCTTTTTCAAATAAAAGACCATGGAAAACACATCCACTGGAACAATGATATTGACTATAAAAAACACTTCTTGCCCGACTTGAATTGGTTTGATTTCCACTTGAATTGGGAAAAAGACTACAATAAAGCTACAAAGATTTTCATTTTGCAATCCTCCCCTCAGTTTTACTACATGTATGTGAAAAAAATTTGGCCATCTCATAGTTGATGCGGGCTCTGAACTATCCCCCCATCTCATATGTGTGCCATCCGAAGTGTTAGCTTAGTAAATCACACCCTTTGACTAAAGTACACATTCATAACATATCTCGAAGGATTGAAGCCACTTAAAATCACTGCAAAGTTGAAAGAACTTAGAGGTTGATATACAAAACAACCCAATACGAAGGTGAAGTCAGAAATTGTGTTTAGTAACTTACAAATAGGAGACAGGACAATGACAGCACCAATTGGATAGAGGAAAAATGTTGTTCTCTCCAGAAAGGGTAACACTGCAGTAAATAAACATGTTATCAGTATCTTAATTGATCAAGGTGATCAGCAGCTGTATCATTACTGCAAAACATTTCAAAAGCCACCCAAGTTCGGAACTATATCCAAGCAAAACCTTCTATTACTCATCATTGACAAAGAAAGGCTTCAATACAACTTCTTTTTTTCTGGAAGTGGAAAAGCTGGATTTCTGGTAGTGAGCTCCTCCCACTTAAATCCAATGTTTCAAAAACTGACCCAATGATTAAACCAGAAAGAACAGAGGCAAGGTGTCAGAACTTCATCCAGGATTACACTGGAGGAGAAACATGCCAAAGATCTTTGTGTCAACTCATTCAACTAAACCTATATCCTAAATGCCATTCACGTGCACATAAAACCTGTTATTTCATGCTAAAAAGTTAAGCAACTGCATTTTTTAATTTCTATCTTTTAACTCCTCTCATTCATGCACAACATGTGCGATTTACTATACTATTGCAAGTGCTTAAAATATCTCCTGTGTAATTTATTTCTAAAAAAACACATGATGTAATTACATTGAACACTCTTGGCAACAGTGTCATTGTGTCTGATAGCAGCAGTGTTTGAGTACTACTTTAGTTCCAGAGCCTTGGTTCAAGGCCCTAAGATGGTATGCAACAATGAATTTTTGAGACAATAAGGTGGAACCCCGACATCAACAAGGAGGGTTTCCACCTTGATGACCAGTCTGACCAGGTCAATACAGTCCAACTCAGGCTTAGATTGAGAATAGGTAGATGCCCTAAATAAGATCGCGATAAGATGGCACTTTAAGGCAACCAGGTTTCACATTCAAGTCCATTCTGTCTAAAAATGCTGCTGCTCAAAACACTTAATCGAGGTAATGACCCTCAGTCCATTCAAGCCTTTGAGTTATCTCTAATTATTCACATACTAGTGATCTCATTTTCAAGGATAGTGTACACACACGCACACACCAAAAAAAAAAAAAAAAACCCTGCTTGTGAAAGTAGTAAACCAGATACTATGAAAAATCAGCTCACCATCATAGCCTAAAAAGTTGAGGTAATGATAGTATGAGGCTGCCACCATGAACAGCAGGTTTGACAGCAATACAGGAATGAACCCATGGGCAACCAAAAGAGGTGACAGAAAATAATGTATAACTGCAACCAAACCAAGACATCAGTAAACTTTTGTGACATAAACTGAGGTTGACAATTAAAAGCTGAAACACATATTCACATAGCACTCACCATAAAGCATGACAAACATTGGGAAGAAAGAATTGCAGTGCACATCAAATGCATACAGCCTTCAACCAGAAAGCAGCATAAAAAAAACAGGGTCAGCACTAAGTGTTATCAATGAGGAATATGCAAGTGAGGTAAAGACCATGAATCTATAATGATTTCCAAACAACAATTTGCATGCATACAGTTGTTAAAAACATAGTTTATAAACAACCAAGAGCAGAAGATTCTAGACTTGCCATTCAACCCGTTGCTCAACAACATGACTATTTGGAGCCTCCTCCCGAAGGTATGCATTAGTTAGGAACCTGTATGGAAATGAAAAAAAGGGAATTGCTATCATGCCAGCTTAGTGTAGCACATATGTGCAAGCTCTAATCACACAAGCATTGGAAGGAAATCAAGAGGTGAAAGATCTAAATATGAATGACAATGGAAAAAATGAAGCATCAATGAAAGAAATTCAGAGTTAGTTTCTTAATTTAGGATTAAATTCTCACAAAAAGGGAAAGCATCACTAAGGCAAGTAATGTCATCTCCGGATGTTAAAACAATATTTTGGAGAATGAAGACTTTAAAGTAACAGATGTTAGAACAAGCACTTCAATTATCTAACTATGCAGAAACCCTTATTCACTAATGGTACAGAATCTCTCAATCTCTCCATTGCAGTAACAAATACGTGAATATCATTCTTTCGCCTGCTTCAAATGGCAGCATATAATTTTCAACAATTAAATATCATGTCATGTGCAAGGCTTGTGGCATTGGCAGCAAAAATTAAAAAGTTTCTTTAAGATAAACAAGATCTATTCATTGAAGTGCCAACTTCGCATTTACATGGTAATTTAATCCATCATTAGGGGCATTCAACTAAGTGGAGAGCTGCAAAACAAGATAAGCATCATATTACTTTCATGTGGACAGTGGTTCTTACCAACAACATGTAGCAAGACCAGCTCCTGAAATTAAAAAATGAAAAAATAACACGGAAATAACTACAAAAACTGCATGTCCGGCACTGTGGTCATACCTGAAATGAAAAGAAGAGACCAACAGAGATTTAAACTAGAGGGAACAGTCAAAGAACTCGTTTAATACAGCAATAGAAAGAAAAATAGTCTAACAGTAAAAAAGGGATAAAAAAACAAAATGCACTTAAAGGTTTGGCCATGACATAGCTAGCTTTGAAGAAGTTAGACATACAAAATGCAGCCTAATCATGCATATGCACCATTACTAGGCTTGGAAGCACTGACTCGTCATGCATACTCGTAATTAACAACTGCAAGTTTAAATTTAAACTCATTCAATTATCATGAAAAAATAGACAAGAATGTGAAAATTATTCATTATTCCTATCATCGCTATGACAGTCAATCTTGGGAGGTTGTTAAAGGCAGGAAACTTACGCAGCACAATAAGCCATAGCTGCAACTACCAAAAGGAGGCTGCAGATTACAACAAAAGCAGGGTCGTCACGTGCCCATTGATTCTTAGTTTCTGAAACCAATAAAAGCAAATTAAAAGTTTTTGCATGTGATTTTCTATAGAAAATTCCATAGCTCTAGACCTCCAATGAGTGCATGGGTAAAATTCAAACCATAAACATGATCAAATATACAATCCAAGCCTGGCAATATTGCATTTGAAGCAGTTGGTGCTTAAAAAACAACCACTGGTTTTCAATCAAAACAGAGATCGTATACTATTAAGACTATGAATTAAGAACTAACATATAACTAAAAATAAAAACATTTAAAGAAAAAACAATAAGATTTATTGATTTCAAAATAACCACTTAGCACAGCAAGATACAATTTATCTTCATCAACCATCGGATGAAAAAATACAATATTCTTCAGTTGGAGATGAACTTACGTTTGTGATACTTGGTGTGCTGATAGCTGCATCCATTGTATAATGTAAAGTCAACATGCAAAATGTAATAACTCAATTAGAAACTTGCCAACTAGAAAGTAAACGAAACAATTATACACAATTGATCCAAACTCTGAACCAGCATTGTAAGTAAAGTTTTCCCCTTCTACATGCGGGTTGTGCAGAAAATTAAAAAAGAGAGGCAGTAGAACAGTCTCAATGCTGCATACTCTTACCGATGCAACACTCATCTTGCCAATTATACACCGATAAAAGATAACATAATAGCAATAGCAAGGACAATGACAATGACGAGGAATGTTCAAGTGAAATAATTCTTACACGACTTTTGGTGAGGTGCACAAGTGAAGCATTTGCCAGAAAGTGTATTCAACATCCATTTGTTGCCACTGCAAAAACACAAGGGTTTGTAAATGCCGCAGCAACCCACACTTAATTTTAGGCACCATCGAAGAAAATATCAACATCAATAGTCTAGGATAGATGCACGCATTTCTCTCTAACATTGATGAGCACCATAAACTAAAGAATGAATCCTCCTAAACTCGCAATTAGATATTAAAACTTGCCCCTCAAAAAAATGAAAAATAATTAATTCATATCAACAAGTGCCAAGTATGGTTTAAGGCTTGTGAATGAAGCAAACGTCATTGCATCCGATTTTAATCACAAACGGAAATGACACATTCCAGGGGTAATTACAATTTGTGAAAGAAGTTAATAAATTCAACGGTGAGATTGAAAATATTAATGGATGGATGGAGAAAAAATGAAAACGAGCGAAGAGAAAGGTTAAGATGGAAGTGAGATCTAGAGAGAGGAGAGGAGAGGACCTTGATGATTCGACGGAGGTACTGAGGGAAAGTGGAGGAGTTAGCCCGATAAGTGGAGGACGATGATGCACGCCCTCTCGATGTTGTAGGCAACATCTTTTTTACCGTTTAATATGTTTGATGATTTGCTTCTTCTTGGTGATTTCAGGTCAGGTTTTTTTTTTTTTTCGCCTGCTTGATTGGAGATCTGCGCAGAACTTCTCACAGCTTTCTGTTGAGATGGTGAGAAGAAGAAACGTAAAAACGACGACGGCTCCGCTTTCTGCAGGTAGCCTTCTCTCTCTCTCGCCAAAAGGAGATGGTGGGAACTGGGCCAAGGTTTTAACTCTTGACGAGGTTTTTACACTGGGCTTTGGCTCTAAGCTTCGGAGAAATGTTTGTGGCTTTTTTTCGGCCTTTTCGGAGATTCACCTCATAATTAGCAGATTTTAAAAAGGTTGCTAGGTGGATGGGATAATCAAGAGGATTATTTTTAAGAATCGGTGATATTTTTAAATTAATAATTACATATCATTTGAGATTAAATTTCCTTCTCAGAAGATTTCAGAGTACACTTCATACATTTGAAAAAATGAATTTACTTGGATGCAAATTCCAATATTTAAACTCCAAATATTGATAAATAAATAAAAATCCCCTTGACTCCAGGTAGGGTTTAAACTTAACATTCACTCCACTCATTTTTGCTTTGCAAGATTACTATGATTCTATTTAAGCCAAGTCCATTGGTAATACCAACTTTATGATGAGAGGGACGCTTTGCCAAAGGTTATGATGCGCTCGAAACTCAATTTTAAATGTAGTTTAGCATGTTTTTTATTAGATTTTTTTAGCATGTTTTTTATAGAATTTTTTTAAAATAAATAAAGTAATTTTATTTAAGCATCGATGTTTATTTGAGGATACAAAAAATTTGGAGTGTAATTCCAGGAATTTAGGCCATTAAATATAATTGAAGACCTATGAAAGCAATGTGTTACAATATTGTTGGCATTTCTTGTAGATGGAAGTATAGCCTGACAATCTTTGACAACTATAACATACTTTGTTTGACTGGTACAGACAACAACACGCAATCATCAACTAAGTATGGAGCATCTGGTTCCAATATAATATTTATGTAATCCAATCCAAGTAGTTGTTCAAGAACTCCACTAAATAATTTTGTATTCAATCAAACAGTAAAAAATAATTATGCTAGGCGCCGGGGGGGGGGGTGAATGTATGTTCTTCTGGAAAAATATACACGAAACAATCAATATCCAACCGTCACATTGAATTCATAAATTTGCGGTGAAAGCATGCCCGTAAATTGTGAAGAATCTATCTCTCTCTATTTTCTCTGAAAATATTCAAGGCCATGGGCCAATAAATACTGCTACAGCCACGCAGCAGAACTAAGCAATATTCTGGGCACATTAGACGGGACGAAGAACAGGAATTTATCCTGGCCAATTAGCTGTGTTTCTGGTACAATGTCACCGACCGCCATATCAACACTATCCTGACAATCAACATTACTATCCAAAATTGTACAGCCGCATAGTACCCAAACGTACCAGGATGCTCCGCTTGCCAGAAGTTTTCTACCTTTTTTTTTAAATTAAAAGAAAACAATGGGTTTAAAAAATCACTGTTTTTTTCCTGTAAGTTTTCTAGGAGAAATTTCTGAGGCATGTATTTTATCCAGCTGTTTAAATTCAAAACCAGTGATATCTTAATCAGCAGGACCAGCATACCAGAAGGGCAGTATTTTTGTACATCTTTGAAATTCAAGACTATTGCGAGCTCAGAAGCAGAAAAAAGAAGATGCTAAATAAGAAACAAATAAATTAATTTCCAGTAATTAAATCATCAGTGATTTTTGGCTTTCACCAAATGAGTAAAACCACTGCTGTGATCTAAACCTTTCTTTCCCTAAATCTAGATTATTATTTTTTAATTTATCACACCCGACGAAACAAAACCAGAAACCAAACAGCTTCTTTCATACCCTCTTGTCATACCTCAAACCTTCCTAACCTCTCAACACACGTCTGGTCGGTCCATCCAATCTCTAATCTTCTCACTTAACAACCCATTTGCTAACTAATCCTATAATTAATCTTATTTCCATTAATATTCCTAATTAGCCACTACTTTTCTTCCCAATCCCAACCATATAGATGCTCACTTCCTTTCTAATCATCTCCTGCATAACTGCTAACAACTCCGGCACAAACGTCGTCGTTTTCTCAACATCTCCGGTTAACAATTCTTTAGTGCCAACCCCATCTCTCCTCAACTGTCCAGACTCCATCCCCAGAGTAGACAACGTAAGTTCAGTCGAAACGCCGTCGTCGTTGCTAATTCCAGTTTCTACAACTGGCATGTTTTCGCTTGCCAGCATAGATGAAGTCACCGGTAACCCAGCATCACTGACGTCAGATCCCGAAGGAGTACTGGCCCTCTTGTGAACCGAAGACGACGACCTCGTTTTAGCAGATTTCTCCTTCACTCCATCTTCATTAACCGTTCCATCATTCTCAATCAAGTCCGCGTATTTCCTCTTTAACGTGGAGTTCCAATGATTTTTGATTGCGTTGTCCGTACGTCCATCGAGGAGTCTTGCTATGGTAGCCCATTTATTACCATACTTGGCATGAGCATTGATGATGATCTCATCTTCTTCGCGTGTAAACGCTCTGTGCTCCACTTCCGGTGACAGCTGATTACACCATCGTAACCTGCAGGATTTCCCGGATCGGCCCAGTACTGCTCTTGCTATCATCGTCCAGTTACGCGGCCCATGTTTTATCACCAAATGCTTCAGCAGATCGTCTTCTTCCGGGCTCCATGGTCCCTTAACCCGATTATTATCCATCAAAAACCCTAAAGGAGATGAGACGATGGTTTTAAAATAGAGAGGTTCTCTGTATTGAATAGGAGGGGGGCGGAGGAAGCGGGACTTTATAAGGGATGGATTAGGAGGAGTGATTAAACCGGTTAGGGGAAATACGTGGATATAGAGAAAGCGGATACTGGTATTTTTCAGTTACCGGTTTTAATTATACAACTGTATAACTGCCACGTAGGTCCTCGGATTACTGAGAATCTAACAGGATAAACTCGGCGGGTTTGGGAATTTGAAGGATTTTTCTTGCGGTAGTTACCATAACTGATAAATCTCATTAATAAAATTAAAGGGTGTTTATGATACTTGTCATTTAAAGTGTTTTTTTTAATATAAAATAAATAAAGAAACTATTAGTCATTTATTTCATTCCATGGTAATATTTGTTTGAATATGGTAACCAAAATCTAGTTTAAAATTGAATTATATAACAAAAAAAGACAACAGTGGCATATAAAATAATATTTCATTTTAGTAAATATATTTAAAAAAATTGTAGATCAAAATAAAGAATGAGAATATTTTTTAGAGCAATCCTTTTTTTTTATTTTGAGAGAAACTACAACTTTTAATTTGCCTCTTGGAAGAACAAATTTAATCATCTAGAATAATAAATATATAAAAACTACAAGAGAAAGAAATTAAAATAAACTTGAAATATAATATTTCTGATTTTTTACTTTCATTCTGTAATTTTTACTTTGCAAAGTGAGCTTCTAATACATGCTTGTATTTTTAATTGAGATAATTGAAAAGTAAGCTTTTTGTTTAATTATTTTTATAACATAACTGAGTTTTTAATCTATTTTCTTGTTAACTTGTATTTTAATCTAAATTAATTGAGCATGAAATATATCAATCATATACAAATTATGTGACAAGTAAAAAAATTATTTAAGAAAAATCACATGAGACCATATTTTTCCATGTATGGAAACCTTTTTCCTTCTTGTTCCTTCTATTTTCCTTATCCCTCCTTGTTTGTTATATTTTTCTTTTTAATATTGATGGATACAAATAAAATGAACTCAAAAAAATTTCAAAACATACCAAAAAATTCCCCCAAAATAAACCCCATGAGAACACCTCTCAGGCTTGAGTTTAGTATATATCCTGAGCCTAAAGTACAACACGGAGCTCAAAGAGATTGGGCTTGGGCACACGCCCAACATTGGTGTGACATGTACAACACCCTTGTTGTTGGCCTGCACCCTTATGGGCTAGGGTTTCCAAGCTTGAGCCTAATGTGCTCGAACTTGAGAGCGCATCCCGAGCCCAACATGTTTGGGATCAACCAGCGCGTCTGAACCCATTTTCACCCCCTCGTGTACCTGAGCTGCCACTCTTAATCCCGACATGTTTAGGTCCAGGCAACGTACTTGGATCTACTTTCACCTTTCATGGGCTCAGGCTGTTACGTACGTCCAATCCCAACATGTTTAGGTTTAGACAACACGCTGGAACCTGCTTTCACACTTGGTGGGCTCGGGCTGTCACACTCAAGCTTAACATGTTTGGGTCTCAACTGCATACCCGAACCCACTTTCACCCCTTATAAGCTCTAACACCTTGTTTGAGCCCAACACTCACCAGATAATTTTTCTGAGGTTCTATAAGAGTCTTTTAATATTTTATACTGATCTGATATGTATTATTTTGAGTAGAATACAACTCAAAATATTACAAAGGGTGAAATTACACTTCAAACCCTCATCTTCACAAAAAAAAACAAGATTCATGGGCTATAAATACATCATAAGACCTTCAAAACAAATGTTCACAATATATTTCATTCTTTAATGCATACATATTTTCGGAGCATCTCTCTATAATATTATTATATTTTATCTCTCTATAAAGTTAATAACTTTATCATCAAAGAGTTTTCACCTCCACCAAAAATAACACTGTGCATGTAACAGTCACAAGCCACATCAGTCTACCAATCAACAAGTATAAGCTATCAATCACCTTAACTATGGAGAATTGATGATATTGTTATAACCAATTGATTAACTGATTATTCAACTCAGGAACCATATTTCTAAACTACTTGGATTTTCTTGGGACAACATAAAATATGATTATAAATCATTCATATAAATGTTTATGTTAATTTGACTAAAAATCAATTTTAGAATAATAAATTGACAATTCAATCATTTTATAATAATAAAATTGGTATTTATTGGAAACTTATTTTATTATATACATATGCTTTGAGCTATTTTTTCAGAAAAAAATAATATAAACAAGTGTAATCCTACATGGAAAATGAATGTCTAGTTTGGAAAAGAAATATTTGAGGAAATAAAATGAAATTGCCTTTATTTTGTAGGGAAAAAAATACACTCGTCAAATGGGGCAAAAGATTAGTTATGGAAATTAGTCTAGAAGGGAGAAGAAGAGGAGTTGAAAGTGTAAAATATCACGAGAAATTAAAGGGCGAATATTGGCGGTTAAGAGGATAAGTTTGACTAGACAGGCTGGAGGGCATTACGTAAGGGATTTTGATTGTTTGTCTTTTAGGTATGGTTTGGTTGTGGAGCTAGTAAGGGTGCACGGAAGCGATGACGTGGAGAAAACGACAAAACGAATTGGAGAGGGCGATGATTACTGACAAATTGACAGTACAGACTGCCAACCTGACACACCATGGACATGCTAACGGCTCTTCCTGTCACCGACACGAAGCGGTCACCGACTCAACAGAATATTATTTAACGGAATGACTAACATTGAAATCTGATTAACACTGTTAAGTCCCCCGTGCCATGCTACACGTGCACTTAGGTGGACACAACATACTGTGACTTTCTGGTACTCCTCCACGGTGATTTGTAATTAACCAACAGTGGGTCGGGTTAATCGTCTGTTTGGTAAGTGGTATAAAATATTTTTTTGTTTAAAAATATATTAATATATATTTTTTTTGTTTTTTATATAAACATATTAAAATTATTAAAAAATAAAAAATATTAATTTAATATTTAAAAAAAAACAAACGCATTTTTTTAAAAAAATATTAAAAAACAAAAGCTATTTTTTTAAAAGCACAAATCTTCTAAAAAACAAAACCTTAGTCTTTGCATATCTTCTAAATCCTAACATTACAACTAGAAAAAAAAAAAAAAAAAAAGGGTCTAAACTAGCACTGTTTTACTCCATAAGAATTACATTTATTATATGAATAGCAAGCATAGTTATTGAACTCATTTAATTTAGTGACTTGTTTTAGTTATTTGTTAATTTTAGGTTAACATAGTCAAATTCAAGCAAATTAATTTTTATTTTTTTATATTTAAATAGTTTACCTAACAAACCTCCTATTTAAGTTAAGTCTGATAATTTTCGTACTAAGAGATGGGTATAAAATCAAATATGATTTTAATTATAAGATTTTTTTTTAGATTTATATTAAAAGGTACATATCTTTGAGCTAGTTTGCCTCAATTTAAACTAAAATTCTTTATAAGGATGCATCCTTAATATTAATTTGTTTAAATTCAGAGTAATCTAATAAAATTTATTGATGATGGTTCTAGAATCCAAATCCAACAATTAAGAAAGAAAACACATAAACCTCGTCGACTATTATTTTCAATCCCTTAAGAGTATTCAAAAGGTCGGTTAATAGGATAAATGAAATTGATTTTATGTCATGACAATGCAATCCCTTAAATTGTTATTTGATTTATTGTAAATGGATTATTATATATTGTATATTGCTTCTTCTTCTTCTTTGTTACAAGGGATTATTGAGTAAATATGTGAGTGATTCTACATGGTTTGTGAGAAGTGATCTCCAAGAAAGTGAGATTCCCAAGCAAGCTACGAATTTTCCACACTCCCTTAAAGTCGAATTCCTCACATCTAACACAACATTAATTACTCGATTATTTTTCGTTAAAAAAAAAAAAAAAAAGATTCCAAAGTAAAGGAATTCAATAACCTTATACGCAACGGACTCCTCAATGATACCAACCTTTTCCATCCTGGCTGCACCTAGCGAGTCCAGACTCGCACGGGGAATAATAAAAGCTAACCCAAAAAAAAAAAAAAAAAGTAAACTCTCACGCAATTGCATACTTTATTAACCACCGTTTGGATTTTGCAAAACTGAGTTTCTGCTTTGTATAGTTGTTTTTGTTAACAAATAAAAAACAACATTGCAGGTTATCGCGTCACAGCATGCACCGTAAAATGTATATCAGGTTTAAATTGCTTGAAATATCAGCAGAAATATAGAAATGCCCTTTGAAATCAACTGATTTGCTATCGATTATATGTGGAATTCATTGACATTTACAGTAAATTAATCCTAATGTCACGGAATGTGGAAGGAAGCACGAGGAGGCTATAAAGGGCATTGTATATTCAATGCCTAGCTAGGAGCATTGCACAAGCCACTACAAACAATTTCCAGCTGCAGCTCCGATGAACATGGAGAAGAGCTGGACATTTAATGGACGATTGATGCATAGCTCGATGATGGAAATCGTAATCTTATTGCATAAAGTGAGATGTATTTTCATTGCAAAGTGCATCGGATTACGGACAATGATATAACTAGATTATCATACAAGCAATATGCACGTGCAAACGAATAATCGAGGATGTTCCATTCTCAGAACAAAATGGTGGGGTGTTGCTTTCTCTGGGCTCTCACATGTTGCTGCCCTCATAGCAAATTGTCGGAAAAGAATCAAGACGGGGATTTTATTTATGCAATTAATGTCAACTTGCAATTTTTATTTTTACCGATTAAATATATATGACCCGTGGCCATATATATATATATTGAAACTTGCAGAATCATCAGCAGCTCCCTAGATAGAAGACACATTGCAGTCAACAAAAGTGTACCCATCTCGCGTATATAAAAAACAATATGAGCAAGTGCAGATAGGTATGTTCTCATTTTTTAAATTAAAGTGCGTTGGACAATGGGGTTTAAGGCATAGAAACAGCTATAAAAACGATATTTACATGGCAGGGAACGATAGAGGATGTTTCCCTGGCTGATTAAACATGTCTTCCTACCAGTTAAATAAAATAAATAAATAAATAAAAACAGATCTTGCTTTTCCCAAGCATTGCACATGTTGCTATCTTGATTGCAATCGAGAGTGATGATGATGCTTGGATGTCTCAAGCCGGTGATTAATTGATTCCTCTTTGAATTTGTATTTATGTGGCTGAGAGAGTTAAGGGTGATATTGTTGGAAAGGAAAAAAAACGCAGATCGAGGTGTTAGAAATATAGTTTTTGAAGACCTTCGGTATATAAAAGATGTGGGTAAGTGGGTGTTTGGCATCTTGTATTTTATTTTTATTTTTTTGTTATATATTGATTAAAAAAACAAATTTTAAAAAAGTTATAATATGCTGATTAATCAAGGTTTTAAGAGAGTTTTAAATCAAACTTGTGTATTGATTAGCTAAGAATTTAAAGAAAATAAATTTATTGAAATTCATGCAAAACTATAATATATATTAATTAATTAGATATTTCAAAATTATAGTTGAGATAAGATATAATTTTAATCACACTATACGCCTCAAACGACATTGATTGAATATGTTTATATCATATATAAATTTTGCTATTTATTTTGTTTTCTAGTACAATGTTAATTTGCTTATTTATGGTACAAATAAAAAGGATTTTTTACACACAACGGGGTAGTTTGTTTAAAATGTAATTATAATTTTTTTTTTAAAATATTTTTTATTTAAAAATACATTAAAATAAAATTATTTTATTTTTAAAAAATTATTTTTATTTCAGTACATCAAAATAATCTAAAAATACTAAAAAAATATTAATTTAAAATAAAATAAAAATAAAATTTAATTTAATTTTAAAAAATTTCAAAACACAAAAACAAACAGGATCTAAGTTCAAGTTCTTAAAACCAACATCACGGTATTTATTAAGTTTTTATAAATATACCAAGTATATAAGGTATGTTCTTAAGATTATTTAAAAAAATTATTCTCTATTAACATAAAAGTTAATCCGAGCATGCTTATACTGCTTAAAAGAAAAATTAATATTTTTCAAAAATGATCTCATATGCACACGATAGAAGTTAATCATATATTTATCTTGATTGATTATTTAATTAAGCAGAAAATAGGATATTAAGAGCAATGTTATTAAACCTGGTCTGGCCCAGTCTGGCGGGTCGACCCAGTGGCTAGACATAGACAATTAAAAAAATAAGGAATAATTCCAAAGAAAATAAAAAAAAAACGTTAAGGGATTAAAATTGAAAAAAAAAAAAAAATAAGGATAAAAAACAACAATCAAGAGGACAAGTATCATGTATAATATATACATAAAAAATTCAAAAGAAAGAAAAACCAATTAAAAGGAAAAGGATCATTATTGAATAGTTTTCTTCCATTTTTTTTTATCAAAATAATACTAGTTTTATTTTCTAACCAAATAAAAAATCAAGTGATTAGCTAAGAAAAAATCATGTCAAAATCCATTGATAATTTTTTTCATTATCCTTTATATTAAAATAATATTATTTTTACTTATTATACGATAAAAAAAATTAATTGACCCTAGTCATCCCAATCACTCAACCCAACTCGTGACTTAATAAATAATAGAGATTGACTCCCAAGCTGGGTTTTAAAAGCATGATAAAAAAATAAATATAAGATATTATAAGATAAAACAATGAAATTAAATAGTAATGGATAAAATTATATATATATATATATAATATATATTAAGATAAGAGAACTCAAAATAAAATGATTTTAATTATAAAAATAAGAATTAAATTCAATAAAAAAAGAATTAAAATCAAATGATTAGGGTTTTTATTCTTGAAGGGTAAAATCATCACGAATTGCACCGTTAATAATCCACGGTAAAAGACATTAAAACACTGAAGGGTTTTAACTTTATGAATAATATAATGTATAATAATTAGTACAGGCGGGTGAGAGAACTTGTCTAATGATGTCTAACTTTAAGTTAAAACTGAAAAATAAAAGGAGGACCAATCCCTGGGCTGATTCCATGTTGACCCAGGCCCATTCTACTTTCGTGCTCATTTGACGTTAGTCAAGAAGTAGAAGAATTTGCGCTGGCCACGTCAGTTATTTCTTTTGTATCCTCTCTCGCTAGTCGCTCCACTCTCTTGAGTCATCTCATAAAATTAGCCACGTCGAATCCTAAACTTCAATCACAATGGGCGACTCCGTAACTGCTCTTCGCATCTCCGTCCATCAAGCTCTCGGTGGCGGCACAGGTATCCATAGATTCTATACATTATACATGCATTAAAACCATGCCTTCGTCGATCATTTTGATTCTAAATAGATTCTATATGAACTCGTAATTTATTTTTCGGTGTAGTGGCTGATGTGCTGTTATGGAAGAGATGGTATGCAAGTATTGGTGTTCTAGTGTCAGCGACAACTCTGTGGATCTTATTTGAGAAATCTGGTTACAATTTGTTATCGTTTGTGGCTAACGTCTTGTTCCTTCTTGTTTTTATTCTCTTCTTCTGGGCTAAATCTGCTTCCCTTCTCAATCGGTAATTAATTTATGCCTTTTCTAACTTCTTTTTTTTACATCTCTCAATTTTATTTGTCTAATTTGTTATTTATTTTATTGTTATTTGATTTTTTATGTGAAATTGTAACGGATTTCGTAATTTTAGTTATGAATGTTGTTTTTGATTTGTCTTAAATTTTTCGATGGATCATATACATCAAAGATAGATATTTCATTGATATTTTTTTTTTGTTTTTTAATGGTATTTACCAGGATTTTCTGTTTTGGGTGAAAAAATCGAAAATGATGTGCATATGTGGTTTTGGATTTTATGAAAACGATGATTATTGATTAGTAGTTGTGATTTAGGCCATTACCTCCACTTCCAAATTTGGAAATTCCTGAGGAGATTGTTGCCAAGGCAGCTGGTGTCATTCATGTGTACGCCAATTATGCATTGTCGATTGCGCGCCAAATCGTGATTGATAGGAATTTGAAAGTTTTCCTTCAGGTGAGGAGCTATATGTATCTTTCCGTGCAAGATATAGCTATATTTTTTAAAAAAATCTTTTTTTGCAAGAGGTTGGAATTTATGTGTGATGCACATGTGGTTCTGCAGCTTGTTTCTGGTTTGTGGGTAGCATCTTATATTGGTAGTCTCTGCAACTTCCTCACTCTTGTCTACCTTGGTGAGTTCTTTCCTGCTCTCTTTTTTTTCTTAATTAGTCCATAATATGAGGGCAATCATTAATTTATTATATTCGACTACATTTGCAGGGGTTCTTCTCATTCTCTCAGTTCCTTTGGTGTATGACAAGTATCAGCATCCCATTGATGAAAAGCTATGTTTGGCCAATAAAATAATTCAAGCACAGTATATGAAAATTGACGATGCCATCTTGAAGAAGATTCCACTGCCTTCAAACAAAGAAAAGAAGACTCAGTAGGTAAGTGTCTACCCCTGTCTCTCTCGTTATATAAAGAAAGTTGATCAATTTTGAACTAAAGTTGGAGTTGTTTTATTGGCAAGCATTGTGAATCTATATCTAAATAGTTTACATGTTACTGAAATTATGGGCCTGTTTTTTATATGGAGCTATAGCATGCCTTGGCAGTTATTATGTTGCTTGACATTTTGATAATGTCATTGGTGCAATGTCAATGTCATTATTGTTGAGACCATAATGTTTTCACTGATATTGTAGAAAGATAAATGACTGATTAGGCAACACGATGAAGGCTCGTGTAGAGTATTTGTTACAAAAACTTGATAATTTACCTCTAATAGGTTAGCAGTCTTCATCATAAATGAGCTGCAATTAGGTCCCTTCATGACAAGGGCCTTGGGAGTATGTGGTTTATACGATGAGGATCTATTAGCTTTCTTGTAAAATTAACCTTACATTTTTGACACATTGGATACTCTCATTGGAGAGAAGCATGCTCATTCTCCTTTATGAGTTGCATTTCATTTTTGTTTGGATTTGAAATTACATACTTGGCACACTTGCTTGAAATTGTCTTCATGGTAAAATTATCCTGTAATTTAACATGTTAAGAAATTAATGGACTGCCTTGGTATTTCTTTCTTTTCCTTTTGTTTTGTTCTTTGGGACTTCCTTGGCATATCATTTTTCATAAGAAATTGATTTTTCATGAATTGTGCAATGAAGAGGTATATCAGCATGATTGCGGTGAAATTTTCCAACACAGGGTCTCTAAGATTCTTGCATTCAGGCATATTATTTATGAGCCCGTTGAACATTTGTATGACTACAGATATTGTTCTCTAAAACTGCGCCCACTGTTGGAAGGTCCCTGGCTTGTATTTTCATCTTATGTTGATTCACAAGCTTTTAAGATTCTTGTAGTGCATGTATTCCTTTTCCGATTAATTATTACTTCATTAATTATGTTTTCCATTTTTTCCATCATCCCATTTGGTCACTCATTCTAATTTTTGGCCAGCATCATCATCTATGACCTCCCTGTAAATATTTCTACAGGGACAGCCTCGATAGGCAGATGTCTTAAATTGTCATAGTATGATCAATGTCTTAAGTTACCATTTCGTCAGCACATGCTAACCCTCATCTTGGTCATCCATTTGTAACTTTAATTTGATCAATGGATATCCGTATGTTCCTTTCAATGTCAGAATTAAAACCATTTTGGCAACTCAATTCATACTGGATCCGGTCTCTGATGTCTATTCTGCTCTCTGTCTCTCTGGTTTTTGTTCTTTGAACGATTATGATAAAACTCTCTTTGGATACAGGATTTCAAGTTGCTCGGCAGAAAGTGACTAGTGGCTTAGAGATGGATTTCAGCATATGAAGCTGTTGAGGGTTTTTTTTTTTTTTTTTTCTTCTTCTTGGTTGGGATGCTGTCAATATTAGTTACAAAAATTAGCTACTCATGGTAGCTCTTTAGGAGCAGAACTGACCTTAATACCTCCTATGAAGAACATTAGATTTTTCATTATTTTTTCTCTGCAAGGAGGTAATTGTATCCCTCTGGATCTGCAATTTTGTCAGTCCTTGCTGCTGTTTTTATTTTATACTATTTCATTCCCACTGGATGATGTTCACCGATGGCGGAGGAAACTAGCTTTGATTAATGAAAGTTTATCTTTAAACTTTTCTTTGAAGAGTTAAAAAGCTTCTTGGTATGTGTTATTGATTGCCACTGGATGTATTGTCGTAACATTGTATTTGTTTTTGTCGCGTAAATGAATTTTATGTTATTGCTGTGCAAATCGCTCTTTTTTTATCTTGAACATTTTGCAATAAGTTGAAGAGCTGATTTCTTACGTGAGAGACTGTAATTAAAGATTTGGTTTGTCATTTTATGCGTCGCTTTGTGTTTTGATCTTTCTGGCTTCGAACACAACATTCTTGTTGCTTGGACAACAGTTTTCGTTTCATTCAATCTGCATTTTGAAGTTTCAGCTTCGAAATACTTTACTAGTGCAAGTATCGTCGTGCAGATCATCCTACTTTCATTCGTCTTCATATTTCAATTGTGGTTGCCTGTGGTTAAACTGAAGTATGGCCGCCCGGGCAGGTCCAAACTTCAAGAAATAGCAGTGCCAAAACATTAGAGAGTAAAATTCTCACTGTTATTTAGCAACTGTACCATATAAGCAGGTGTTAGCCTCCTTTGTAACTCTTGACTCTGATGGATATTATTATACTCAAATCGTAGAAAGCATTGATCCATACCCTGAGATCAAGTGCTCGAGGCTTTGGAATCAATTAAATTTCATTGACGGTAGGGTACAAAATATCACTTCTAGAAAAGCACACATTTTGGAGTAAATATTATGCAGGAATTTTTAACATCACAATCTCCAACTATGGCTACAAAAACACGCCCGTGACACTGGCTGGACAAGAAACGGTACAACTTATGCCACCTTAAAGACTGGAAGATTTTCTGACGGTGGTAGTGTCACTGAGCGCAAGAGTTCCAGGGAGAATACGAGCCCCAGGAAGTGAGAAAGGATGGTGTTTGCTGACGCCTGCATATGAGACAGGGAACGGTGAGCATAGACAAAAATCAAATAACTTGGACCAAACTGCTTGTTGCTTGTCCTTAATTTAGCCGAGAAATTAAAAGGATGTCGGGTTAATAGAATATCGCAAATAGTTTGACAGGAAAAAAGAAATTTTTACTTGCTAGTGCGTTCAGGCAAATATTAGAACTATCATTTAAATTGTTATCAATTCATTTTTTTAATGGCATGTGCGTTAAAAACAGATAAAGCCATGGTGGCCTCTATAATAATAAAGATAAACCAAAATTTCCATAGGCAACTCCACTCATGAGCTTGTAGTTAGTAGAACTTTAATATCTGAAAGTAGGAATTGGATCTGAACGAGTACCTGCACCAAAAACACATCCAAAGCAAGAACTGGACTGTAACCAGGAGTCATTTGCTGGTAATAAGGATTTGCAGAGGAAGTTAGAGCCTTTGCAACCAACAATCCCACTGTGGCTTGCATGCCAAGAATGGCTGCTCCCATTCCCAACAGGTTCAGTACTATACCATTTTTCAAGCTTTTCACAACATCAGCACGAGGAGGTGCCTAAAACCACAAACAATTAAGGAGCACTAAGCATAGAACAGATATTATAGAATAAGGCATACAAAATATATCTGGTTGTGTAGCGGGTGAACAAGGGCCATCGAGAAACAGAATGTGTTGAATTCTGGCACCATATCCTGACCACATCATCCTTTTGAGGTTTTCCTAGCCAGGATCCACGTTTAGCATGGCTTTCCTACTCTTGTTTTTGTTTCTTTTAATGGGCATGAACAGTTGTGCGAATGAAGAAGTAAACAATACTAAACATTATCAATTTTCTAGTGTCATGATCTTCCTGCATTCAAGAATCCCATCTCACGGTATGGAGAGTCCATCTTACTTATATTATCCAATGAGTCACATCAATAAAGATAAAAATCACATGGATAGATGGGAAGTACAGAAAAATGAAAATGCCAAGTCAGACTGCATCAAAATGCCACACAATATGCTCTCCTTATAAAATAAACCTCCCTGGTCATATGCATTCAAGAAGGAAACAGTATGCAGACATCAATTCAAGATGCAAAGCATGTAAAGGATCTGAATTCTCTAATTTCTCCGCTGTCACCCTTTCCCTTTCAGAGACAAGATATTGGGGAAAATATTTGTTGAGTTTGAATGCCCATTTACACAAAATCCCATGCCTCGGCACTGTGAAACCATTTAAGTTCTCTTACTTCAAGAGCGGACTTCCCATTAGATTGCTGCAAATGAAATTAGAAGAAAATCTCACCATTTCCCTAAAGCTCCTTTCCTTGAATAGGCCATATTACCAATTAAGTCTTTTGGCATACATAAACAATAAGATCACCATGTCAACCATTCAATTCCATTGTGCATAAATTGTACTAACTGCAACTAGCATAAAATAGAGTAGTTTTGGCCAAGTTTAACAAGCATGATAAAATTCTTATATTGACCACGATTATCCAAGTCAATCAATCAATTAACTGATCGGGCAATCCTAGGATAAATTTTAGCAAGAACTCTACGTATCAAGACTTAGTGTCTCACAGCTGGTTCCCTTTCTTTGCTCTAACATAGTGTGACAGGTAATTACCATTGTCGTTTACTTGAGAACTTTAATTTCCACTTCTCTTTCTTTAGTGGGATTATAAATTTATAATCACCTGCTCTTAACACCTAATTTTCCATAAAGTAAACAGCATCCAAGTTGCTCTCTAGCTCAATCCATAAAAGACTTTGACATAAGACCTCATTCAGCATCCAAAAGAAAAGGGCTGAATGAGTAACCTGTCCTTTCCAATGATTGAGCTCAAAATCCTTGGAAACAACCATTTTTTAAGGATGATCAGAATAACATTGTTTATGACTACAAATAACACAGTAAAAAACACTGTCCGCACCAGCTTATAAAAATTATAAAACATTATATACACCTACCTTGGAAGGATCGTTAGCAGTTTTTCGCAGCTTCTCGGAAAGCCGAATGTACCCAAACGACCAGAACACAGAAATGAATGCAGCTGCAATCCCACCAAGAGTAGCATAAAAAGTAGGAGGCGATGGGATCTTCCCAGTGACAACAACAGAAAACGAAAGAATCACAGCTGCCACTGTAGCACATATTAGCTGCCCCCAGAATCCTAGATTACCCAGCCGCTTAAAATACCTTGATGTATTCTCTAATCTCTTTGCCACCTACACATGCACAATAATAACAATCTCACTCTATTCTCACATTTAACAAAACAACAATTCCCAAATCTACTTAATAACCAAACATAAAAACTACCAAACTAGAATGACATTTAGAAACCCATTTTAAAGCAGCCTCTCTTTTCTGAACTCGAGTCTCACGATCAGAAACTTGCATTTTTCATCAATTTCTCTTCATTTCCCTTGTTTTCTTAGGAGCCAAACAGAAAAGCTACCATACAAAGGTCAAGACAAAACCGACATTTAAAAATTAAAATCCCATATAAAAATCAGCTCTCTTTTCTTCTACACGCAGATGGGTTTCCAAAACAACCCATTTAAAGCTTTCCTAATTAAGCAAAGAGAAACCAGAGCTTAAAACAAAAATAACTTTTGAAAAAAATACCCATGTAAAAGATAGCTCTTTTTTCTTTTACTACGCAAATGGGTTGCCAAATAATGCATATGTAATCACATAACGAATCCAGATAGTAAATTAGAACTTCAAAGTCAAGAATAACTTCAATTAGAAAATTTCAAGCTAAGAATTTAGAGAGGGTTTTTACCTGAGCGAGTTTTGCCTTTTCTGCCTCGTCGTTTTGGGAATTGAAAGCAGGAGCAGTTGCATTGGAAGCGTTTGTTTGGGTGGATAAAAGTTTTGATGTTTTGTTCTTGAGAGGATCATAACTAGATAAAGACCTACTGTAAGAGAATAATGGTATAGGTTGTGTGGATTTGTGAGAGGTTGAGAGAGTATTCGGAGGAGAGGGGAGTGCTCGGTGACTTAGGCGGCGTACGAGAGGAGGGGTTGGTCCCACCGCCGCGGAAGACGCCGTGCCAGAGCGAACCGCCGGCAGTAGTAGCGTTTGCATTTTATTGTTAATTTTTTTTTTTTTAAGAAAGTGAGAGGGAACGAGTTCGGGAAAGTTCCACTTTGCTTGAGACTCGTGTATAGGAATCGATTTTTTGGATATAAACAGCATGTCGTTTAATAAGCGTTGTGTTTAGAAGCTTATCTTGTGACTATGTGCCGTACATGATTGTAACGAACCGTGTGGAATTGCTGGCAAAAAAAATATTGATTTTCTTAAAAATGTACATAAAAAAAATTAAAAATAATTTATAGTAGTAGATAAATAAGAAGTTGGCGATTTTTAATATTTAATTTTTTTTTTTCTAAAATGTTGTGAACACATCCTGTGATTTCAATGTTATGCGTCATTAATTTAACCTGTATTGCATGTTAAGGGATTTAAATGTTAATGTAATACATAGTATATGATGCATAAGGATTTTTAGAAAAAAAATGTTATGTTTTCTTGTTTAGTTTAGAAATTAATATTATGATTGAAATAATTCAGCACATGAATTTTTATTTTTTTTATTTAGTTTATGTATAAAAATAACATGAATATGATTTTTTGTGTTTCAGCATATTATTTTAAGAAAAAATATACTATAATAAATTTTAAAATTATATTTTTTATGTAGTGATTCTATTCGGCATAATTTTGTGTTATCTATGTTTATTGTACATCTTGTGTTGTTTTTGTTCATGTTAGTTAGTATTGAAACCTAATAATTTTTAGTAGATGGTTGTTATTTATTGTTGAATAATTATGATTGGGAAACATTGTGGAACAAAATGTACCCGTGTAGAGGGGTGTGTAGAGGTTTATCTCCTTTAAAATACATTTAGAAAATAATAATGGAAGAGATGCAGAGATAAACGGTAGAATTAACATGTCAACTGACTATAACGAGGAGCTAGAGGGAGCGCAAAGAAAGTGATCAAGGAGGCATGGATAGTTTTGAAAATCCATTCCAAAGGTTTAAGTATATAAAACAATTTATTGATCGATGTAAATATGATATTTAAATTGAGCTTTTTATATATAATTCTTGTTTTTTCGTAGATTTGAATCAACATTCAGTTTACAATATATTTTTTTATGTGATCATTGTGTTAATCATGACATAAATAATGACAATAATAAAAGCAATATGTTCTCGTTAACAAGTTAAATGTTTAATGCAAAAAGATTATGAAAAATACTTGACAAAATAAAATTGTTGATTTAAATCATGTAAATAGTTTTGATTATAAGTTTACTATGTCACAAATATATAGTTACATGTACGCAACAACATATATTGATGAATGACTAAAGCTTATATTTAATACTGTAATACATCTGAAGCAAAGAAAAGCAAAAGATTCGACCTTTCTAAATTAAAGAGAGGCAATCCCCTTCCATTCAAAGTACTCTACATCTTTTTTTCTGATAGTTAGTTTGATTTGTAGTTTTAATTCTTTTTAAAAATATTTTTTTATTTAAAAATATATTAAAATAATATTTTTTGATATTAGCATATAAAAAATTAATAAAATAATAAAATTTTTTTTTCTTCAAAAAACACTGCTATAACACAAAAACAAACTATTTCTAGTTAAAGATGAATTGCAGACCCTAAAGTCTAGCACCCGAGCGGTACGTTGCATGTACATTCCTTCCCCCGTCGAACCTCGCACTTTAAAGTAGAAGAAAGATCATGTTATCATTGAGCACAGAGTCTGGATCACCTCAAGGAAAGAAAGAAAGAAAGCACATACAAGGACTGTTAAAAAAGAAATATGCCGCGCAAGCACCATTGTTAACATTGAAGGAAGAAAGAAAGAAAGCACATACAAGGACTGTTAAAAAAGAAATATGCGGCGCAAGCACCATTGTTAACAATGCCTTTTCTTAACAGAACATCGCGAGTAACGATGAAATTAAGAAGAGGAACACCACCCATCCAAAAAATGACTCAATATCTATGAAAAGTATCCAGTTCCAGAGGAGACTCCTTAACCGGTGACCTCTTGGTCCCAAAATAAGGTCACCCTTGGCGATGGTCCTCCCGGGGATGGACAGTCTCGTTATTACTTCCTAGTCAAGAGACCCAATGGGTCAGTTGGGCTTAATAATCAGACACAGAAACCAACCCAGATTATTTTGACATCACTCGAGACTTGCAGCTGGACCCTAAGCAGTTTATTTAGCCCGTTAAGACCAGTCTTTTCCCCTGCCAGCATTGCGCGTCGCATTTATTTTCACTGAAATTTTGCCAGCAACGCCAGACATCAACATCATTCAACGACAAAAACGTTGCGCTAAAGCACTGTTGGTATGTGGGGTAGCGGTGGTAGTACCGCACCCTTCCACAAAATGAAGTACTGGTCTATATCAGTATCGTTGTCATCCTTTCCCAAAAGATCCAACTCCGATTCTTGAAGCAGATCAAGAAAAACAAAGGTACTGGTCATCTGGAAATGGAAGAAGTGGCCCAGTCGACCAAAACGATTTTCGTATTTGCTGGACAGAGCAATATGTCCGGTCGCGGCGGCGTCATCAAAGACTCCCACAAAAACCAGAAGCTTTGGGACAGGGTGGTACCTCTAGAATGCCAACCTCACCCCAACATCCTCCGTTTATCAGCCAAACTCAAATGGGAACCGGCAAGTGAACAAATCCACGCTGATATTGATACAAAAAAAGAGTGTGGGGTGGGGCCTTGCATGTCGTTCGCCAACGCTGTGAGGGAGCGGATCACCGGGATTGTGGGTTTGGTGCCGTGTGCGGTGGGTGGCACGGCGATTAAAGAGTGGGCACGAGGAGAGGAATTGTATGAGAATATGGTGAAGAGAGCGAAGGAGAGTGTGAAAGATGGTGGAGAGATTAAGGGTTTATTGTGGTTCCAAGGAGAGAGTGACACATCCACCCAGATTGAAGCTGATGCGTACCAGGGGAACATGGAGAAGCTGATTGAGAATGTTAGAGAGGATCTTGGCTTGCCTTCCCTTCCTATCATTCAGGTTCGGTTTACAGCACTGATGATTTTCTTAATTTCTGGCATCATTCTTTGAATAAGTGGTCATTTATTGTCATGATTAAGTTGCAAAATACGTTTTGGAATGTAGGTAGCAATCGCATCAGGATTGGATGATAACTGCATGGAAAAAGTAAGAGAAGCACAGCTAAACATCAATCTGCCAAATGTGGTATGTGTGGATGCCAAGGGGTTGGATCTCAAGGAGGATCATCTTCACCTAACAACCGAATCTCAGGTCAAGCTGGGCAACATGTTGGCTGATGCCTACCTCAAACATTTTGCAGCATCTCAGTAACCTTGTGTTCTTCACGTGCTTGCTTTCCTTGCTTAAAGAAACAAGGCGAATCAATTCCCAGTGTGTTGTGTTCATGTTGTCTGACTGAAGGCCCCGCCCCTAATGAAGTTATGCTTATGGGATTGGTGTGTTCCCTTTCACTTGTCTACGACTGATTTTACAGTCGTAATAAATAAATTATATTTCTTAGACTTATTTCGATTTCAAGTCCTGTAATGTTTGATTGAAATAATATAATGAATAATTTAAGTTAATTGTTATATCTTTGCAATTTCATTCTTCTACTTGGCAATTCCGAATCTCAATCGGAGTGGTGCAGGATAAGTTATTGCTGGTTTCTATATTTTTAAGTGTTTTTTTTTTTTTTAAGAAAATATTAAATTAATATCTTTTTTATGTATTTTTTAATAGTTTAATAATTTAATATTAAAAATTAAAAAAAATTAAAAAAATACTAAAAAATATATTCCGTCACGAACACAAAAGTATGTCCAGTTTAAGATTGCAGTTGGTGTCGGTTGGCTTGGTTGATTGGGATTTCATAACATTAAAGATTCTTAATTGACTCTCTCGAAAAACGCTATGAAAGCAAAAGAAAGTCAAGGAAAAGAAGAAGAAGATCGTGGGTGATTGAGAGTGAAATTGTTGTTGTTTTTTTAAATAATTTTTTGTGTTGAAATATAAAAATTATTTTTTAGATTAGTATATCAAAATAATTTAAATTATAAAAAAAATTATTTAAAAAAAATTAATTTTTTTAAAAATTTGATTTACACTACATTCTTAAACGGACATGAAGAAGATCAAAGGCTAAAAAGTAATTAAACCACCAAAAAGTGTCGGTGCACGAAATAATCTTAATCCGTGAGCTTGGAGTTCAAGGCCTTATTACTATTTCTTCAACCTGTCCAGTCCAAGAAGCGAGTGGCCCTGATGGAAGTACATACCCCATAAAGGAGAATTTCCAAAAATCATCCCTAGCAAATTGCACAAGGCAATGTTCTTCAACTTAGCATATTTGCTCAGGGCAGAACTTTAAGTATCATCCATCACGCAAAAAGAAGAAGGATAAATTATAAAAGAGCAGGTCAAGAGTAAATCCTTTTCCATAACAAATTGCCAATCACATGGTTCTATATATGTTGTTGCAGACAACACTATGAAAGAATTTTAAATACTTTTGCAAATGCTTAAGAGCCACTGTGTTCTCTCAGCCATATATATATATATATATATATATGAGGAATTTGTTAAATTACAAGTGTTTTGATATAAAAAGGAAGCTAAGGATAAGTAGGAGTCAGAGTTCTAATACAATTGCACTAGGACTCAATGTCTTTCGGCAGTCTCTGCATGCTGAGGTTTATTCTTATCATGCATAGGTTTATCTTTATCATTAACATGAGCTTTATCCTTATCATTCCCCCGTAAGCTGGCAGGGAGATTTGTTATAGCAAGCTTATCCTGGAGAAAGCAGAAACGGTCAGTTGTATGTCCCTTAGTAAATATATCTACAGGTTGTAGAGAGGTGGGAACGTGTTGAATAAGGATATCTTTGTTGGCCACCTTTTCTCGGACAAAGTGATAATCCACTTCAATGTGTTTGGATCGGGCATGAAATATTGGATTTGAGGCAAGAGCTAAGGCACTGATGTTATCTCACCATACTACTGGAGCAGAAGCGAGAGAAACCTGTGGCTCACGCAATAGCATTCACAACCAATACACCTCTGCAGTAACAAGAGCCAAACATCAGTATTCAGCTTCAGTACTAGACTTGGATACCATAGGTTGTTTCTTAGCCGACCAGGAGATAAGATTGTGTTCAACAAAAACACCATAACCACAAGTGGAACGTCTATCATCAGGATCACCAACCCAATCAGAATCACAGTAAACATTGATGCCAAAGGAGCCAGGTTTGTGGAAGAGTCCATGATCAAGTGTATGTTTTAAATATCGCAACACACTTTGGCAGCTGTCCAATGAGCAGAGGTTGGTGCTTGCAAGTGTTAACAGAGTTGATTCACAAATGCTTAAGAGCTACTATGTTCTCTCAGCAATATATATACGAGAATTTGTTACAAGATATTATCGTTAATTACAAGTGTTTTGATACAAAAGGGAAGCTAATGATAAATAGGAATCAGAGTTCTAATACAATTGCACTAGGATTCAATGTCTTTCGACAGCCTCTGCATGCTGAGGTTTATCCTTATCATGCAGAGGTTTATCTTTATCATTAACATAAGCTTTATCCTTATCACACTATTTAGATATCGACTAATGAACTTCCTGCCCAGCAACTGAAAAAATTGTTACAAGCAACCATGCACGCCTTCTATTAACAATGCTCGAGCAACTTCAATGTAGAAAATCCTCGGGCAAATTAAAACTGTGCACAAAAGCAGCTGAACAAACAAACTCATATGCATGATCATCTAACACTAAAAATGGTACGTGCAGACTTTATGGTATCAAGGAGAGAGGGGCACGTCGCATATTCATGATGCTGAGGTTTACCAGAGGAACATGGAGAAGCTTATTGAGGATGTTAGAGAGTTCTGGGTCTACCTTCACTTCCAATTACTATAGTAAGTACTGGTTTATTACATTATTAACTTTACATCATGTCTTGTTAAGGGGTTTCGGTAATTAGAGTTTTGATGATCTGTGTATTCTGATTAAATTGGAGGTAGCAATTATATCAGGAGATGGTAAGTGCGTGGAAAAGGTGAGAGAAGCACGACCATGGATTAATCTACCAAATGTGGTAAGCGTTGATGCCAAGGGATTGCATCTTAAAGAGGATCATCTTCAATTAACAGCTGAAAGTCAGGTTAAGCTGTGCTACATATTGGCAGATGCTTACCTCAAGGATTCTGCATCTTCTCTGCTTGCTTTGCTTAAAATAAAGGGAATTGATTGCCCAGTGTTTGACTCGAGTGGATTCTGTACTGTACTGTTGATTTCTTTGTTGTTTTTACCCCTTTTGTTTTTGCTAATTGCCGGATTCTGATGGAGCAATTTTTATTGGAACTAAATGGATATTGATTGCTTAATCCTGTTATGTTAACTGGATATTTTAATTTCGAAGTGCTTGAGTGTCTAATTCCATTAGTTATAATTCTATTTTCTTTTGATGATCAGAGCTAGTGTGGGGATGCTTTGAGTAGGCTCTCCCCCGGTTTGGTTAGCGTCCAGCGACTCTGGGTTTATATATCTGGTTTTAAAATGGGTGATTCAGGGGTATACCTGCGTTACCACCTTGCTTGCGAACCTAGGTGCCATGATTAAGCTGTGCAGCTACTATCCATTGTTTTTATGAGGGATCATCATAAAGAATCAAATTCAGGGTAATAACCTAGTATACTTGATTTTTGTTTTTGTTAATGTCAAACTCAAATAATATGTTTCACTTTATTTTAGATTTAATATTTTTAAATTCAGCTACACATTAAATCTAAATATATTTAAGTTTGATAAAATATAAAACCTAATATTCTTGGATTCAGCTGTGCACTAAACTCCCATCCCCCGTAGGTTAGGAATCATTCCAGGTTCAAATGCATATGAAAATGACAATTGTTATAGATCTTATGTTGGGTCACGAGACTATTGTTTGTTTATTTTTATGACTTTTAACATAGAGTATTAATAGTAAAAAATAATCATCTTTCTATATATCTGAGTGTATAATGTTTATCAATGATCTACTATGTTTTAATTAATATTAATATTGTATATAAGAAATATTTATCTCTTGTATTTATTAATTATTAATGTTGTAGAGATATTTATCACTCGTTAATGGTAACAATAAGAAATGACATTTCAACCCTCTCGATATAAACAGCATGATAAAGTTCAAAAATTATATATGTCTTCTGAACCACCTATGTAATAAGTTAATATTTTTTTGCTCTTTAAATATTCATACTTTTATTCCCAAAACATTTATCATACATGAACAAATATTTTTGTTCTTGAAATTTAAAATTCATTCTCTTCTTTATTACAATTTCTTATGAAGAATTATTGATTTTATCATTGAAGTGTTCTTAAATCTCATCAAAAAAAAAATTATTTTATAGGTATTAAATCTTTTATCATCACCTATCAATTTCATGAATTTTAAATAAATGGATATTAACAAGAACATGTGATTATTCATCGTTCAAATAGTAGAAAACCCCTCACTGTTGAGTAAATTGAATTTTCAAACGTCACCTCTTTCCTTTTGCAATTACATGCACCCCTCCTCGTAATTTGTATCGTAAGTTCAACCGGTTTCAAAAAATAATGAGTTTTTATGGCAGATCATGTTATAATAACTTGAATATTAAGTAAAGCAAAAAGATCTCTATCTCACACATTAAAAAGTAAAGAATTTTGTTGAACTTTAATTACACCCCTTGTTGTAATTTGAATTGTAAGTTGAACTGGTTTATACTCCACCAAAAAAAATTGAGTTTTCATGGCAGATCTTGTTATAATAGCTAGAATATTAGGTAAACAAAGAGTTTTTTATTTTACATTGAAAAAAATAATTTGTTGTACTTTATAAAATGAGAGACACTGAATTAATAGTTTTGGATGTTAGAAAGAAGATTTAAAAGGAATATTTAATTTAATTAATTAATTTTTGTAACTAATTCATTAATTATATATAATACATCTTGCAAAGTTACTCTTTTAATTTGAAAATTTTTTATTTTTGAATTCTACATACATATTTGTTTGTAAAGGTGTGCTTTTAAATTTCTACAAACACATTATTTTGGAAGAATATTATTTTATTTATTGACAAAAATCAACTAGAAAACAATTTTTTTTTTCTTTTTATTTTTTCTCTGCAAAATCTGTACAAAATCTACGAATACATTTATTAAAAACAAAATAAAATTTTAAAAGAAATTTTTAAAAGTTATTGTCGATAAATTTTAAGACTTTATTATATCTCGAAGATTAATTCTTTACTCGTTCGACAAATAAAATAAATAAAATTAATAACTTAAAAGATAATAATTTTTCATGTCTCGACGCCTTGTTGCCATACAGACTGGCCTAACAGATCATACCAAAATCCCCAATCCCCAATCCAGGTTCCATTATTGGCTATATACCTGTGTGCTCGTCTCTGATTCTTCATTGGATATGGGCCCACGCCTAAATTTGTCGATTCAAGACCATAGTTTTTAAAAAGAGGGTTTCAAGTTTTAATCAACTAATTTTTATCTTTTAAAAAATTCCAAATAATATCATTTTAGTAGAAAAACAAATTACAACAAGGTTTTAATTAGGTTTTATCAGGTCAATCGCGTCTCCAGATCAACCTGCCAAATGGACCGAGTCATACTGGGTCGTGATTTTTCTTATTTTTTTTTAATCCGATCTGATTCCAATTCTAAGCTAACTTGTTGGGTTGGGTTTCAAAACTATATTCAAAACTGTCTCCCCACCTGGGAAGGTCATGGATTTTTGCTCCTACGCCATGCATTGTTTTTAAAACCTATTCAAGTATGGGTCATGTATTGTATAACCCAGTCCGGTTTCGGGCACCTGGCAAGTATGGAAGAGGAGGTCGTTTTTTCTTCTTCTTCTATGGCTTGTGATATATTTATTTATAAGATGAATGATTGAGGTTTTATTTGATGTGATTTTTTAAAACTGATTTAAGTTGTTTTTAAGATTTTAATTCAAAGAATAGTCATGAGTATGTTTGTTAGAGATAACTTTTAACTTAAATTATAAGTTTATTGTAAAATTGAGTGAAATTTTTGATTTAATAAAAAATAAATAAATAAACAAATTTTAACATGTAGACTATAGATTATATTATATTACTTTTATAAAAAAAATATTTTGAGTTATTTTTATTAAAAATATTCTTAACTTGAAATTATTTCAACTCATTTTTTTCATAAGTTATTTGTGGAAAATAATTTTTAAATTATGATTAAAAATTAAAAATTATAGATCAAAAATCATGTTAAATGAACTTGAAATAACCAGACCAGGAGCCTTTCTCGAAAGTCACTCACTATAGATCGTGAAATAATTGAGAGCACTTGATTATGCGATTTAACATTACCCTAAAATTTATATAAATAAACACAATAATTGCACGTTATTTTTTATATATTTAAAATCATTGGGTATTATTGGGTCTTATCCTGTGTTATATATAGATTCCAACACTTATAAATTTTAACTAATTATGAACCGCCAGCTGTGAAATGTTCTTCTATTCTTCTCATTTTTTAAAAATATAAATATACAATAAAATATAATAATTTGATGTAAAAAAAAAAACGATATTTTTTTTTCCAGTCATTGTCTTTTTTCTTTAAAAAATTCTTACATTCACTTACGTCTTTTTTCTAGCCTTTGCAGAGCTAGAAGTCAAAACAAATCAAGGGTGCCATTGTTTGTTGAAAAGTATTGCTGATAAATTATTTTATTTTTATTTTTTTATGTTTATTTATTATTAGAAAAGTTGGTTAAAAAAATATATTTTTCAATTAAAAAAAATTGGCTTGATTTTCAATAAAGTGTTTCAATTTATTTTAAGCGAAAAACACTTTCTAGAAGCTGTGAAAAAATTAAAAATATCATATTATTTGCTGGTTATATCAAATTTGATCCTCAAACTTTTGATTGCTATATTTATTTTGTTTTGAATATTTATTTTTCAATGTTATCCCTTAAAATTTATTTTTTATATTAACTTTGATCTTTATTTTTATAATTATTATTTATTTTTTCCTTATCATTTTTTAATTTAAATTTTTTACATATCAAATTTGATCCATGTTCTTTTTATTGTTACTTATTTTATTTGAAATAATTTATGAAATATTAATTATTATTATTTTAATTTCTTAATTTTTTTTATTTTTTTTATTTTTTAGATTTGATCTCTATTGTTTTGATTATTATTTATTTTATTTGAGATAATTTATAAAATTATATTTTTTTTTCAATTTCATTCTCATTCAACTTTTTTAATTTGTAAGATTTATTTTTTATTATTTTAATAAACTAAAAAAAATAAAACATTAATAAATTATATTTCAATTTATTTTTCATGACATAACCAAATACTAAAAATTATTTTCTAACTTATTTTTTATTACACTATCAAATATCAAAAAATAACTTTTTTAAAATTCACTTTAAAAAAAAAAATTTTTAGCGAATAAACATGTCCCAAGCTTCCCTACTTGCCTTTTTTTTTTCGGTTTTTAGAATGTACCTTTCTATGAGCAAGCCATCCATAGAATTGTCATTAACAATCCAGTGTTTGTAAATAACAGATACGTTCAAAGTCTCACCAACACAAATCCAACGGCGGTTAGGGCCCACCATCCTCCAAAGTCTTTGATTCTCCTGGTACAATACAGGCCTTCGTTCTCTGGATCTTGAAACTTCACTAATATTAACTTTATATTATTCAATGACATTCCATCGAGCATGTTCGACTTCTCTGTGATACGAGTTTTTTTTATTCAGCTAGATTCACTCTAATTTATGGCATAAAATCCAGATTTTGATTGTTAATTTTTTTTCTTTTTTTATTCAACGCGAGAATCAAATTGGGTTTTTATAAGTATATTCTGTTGGGTAAGATTGCAAAAGTTAATATTATTTTAAACTTAAATTTTATCAAATAAAATAAAAATAATAAGATTTGAATTCATCATCATTTAATTAATAAAATTATAATAATATATTAAATAATTAATATAAATTAATAGCTTAAACTACTATTTTACATCCTGATAATAATTTTTATACATCCTCTCTAAAGTAATATATACTCATTTTGTTAAATGAGTTTGGTTAGATTTTAATTTATATTTCCTACTAAAATAGGCACAAATATAATTTAATTCAGTGTTTGTAATCCAATTTTCTTCGTAATATAGAAGAAAATCTACAGACATCAAACAACGAAGACGAGGATTAGAATAATTTTAGTGTTAATCTTGAATGGTGACGTCTCGTTTACACACATGCAGCCTCCTTGTCATTTGACCCACCACTCATCCCTCTTTACGACTAAAAATAGTTAAAACAAAAACATGCCGGTACAGCTGTAGGAGAATTTGTTTTTTCTCTTTTGATTACACCGACGATGTTTTTGAAACCTTTTCACAAAATTAACCGCTGACGATTACTTGTCTAGTTAGATCCCAACTTCTTTATTTTTAGTCGGTCATCGAAATGACCCGCTAATGTTGTATTTGGTCCCTTTACTTTTAATTTGTTTTTATTGGATCATTTAACCGTTCTTATCTTAATACCATCCCTTAATCTATATTTCCTTAACAATTTTTTTCTACTGGACAGGGGAATTCATTCTACTAATCTACTTAGCACATGATAATATTGGATAACATTTATTGTCTCATAATATTTTTTAAAAAATTAAAATCGCCTACGTGTACTATATAATTAATGGAACCCATACACGGTGTCTTTAAAACTGACATATATAGGGTAGGAGGGATTCAAATTATCTTGAGTAATGAGTTATTTTTGTTTATTTTGTGATAATATGATCTTTATGTAATTAATTTTTTTTCCCACAATGACACCGTGATAATATGATCTTCGTTTCATTAGAGGGTATTTTTTCTTTTTAGCGCATTTTTGAAATACTAGCAATGATTTTTTTTTTTTAAGAAATAGAACCATTTGATAAATGAACGTATTTTTTAACAATGACTTTTAAAAATGTTGCAGAAAAAATATTATTTTTTTTTAAAAAATACAGGCTGCTCAAACTCCAACAAAAAAAGAGAGAAAAAAAGTAAATGAAAGAAAAAAAGAAATAAGATCAAAGCTCTGGTAACAATATTTTTAATATTGTTAAAAAGATACTAGCAAGATAAATTTAATAGCATTAAAAATAATCATAAATAATGAGCGAAAATGGACCTAAAGTTCTGTCCTAAAAGGAACACTTTCCAACTTTGTGATTTTAAAAAGTAATATGTGATAAGTGTTAAGGTAGCGTGTGGTATTATAATAATTATTATTTTTAATGTATTTTTTATTTGAAAATATAAAAAAATAATATATTTTTATTTTTAAAATTTATTTTTAAAATTAATTATTTTTAAAATATTTAAAAACATAAAAAGTCTAATTTTAAAAAATAATAATAATTTTTTTAAAAAAAACATGTCCACAATAACAAAGCAGTTCCTTAATTTTTTGTTACCATTTTTAGTTTTAGTTTTTTTTTTTATATATATATATAACTAGTGCTAATTGTTTTTTTAAAAAAACTATTCATCGACACCCCATGAAATTCCCACCCCCTCTCAGCAATCACCGCGTACTCGCGCTCTCTCCCGCCCCAATCACAAGCACTCACGCGCGTGCACTACCTTTTGCATTTCACATCCCAAAAAACCCTCACCAAATCCCACACCTATAAAATCCCACCTTAGATCCTCTGTCCCTTTATACAATCCGCACCAAAATGGCAGCCACCACCCCTACCGCCGCTTCCAACCTCCTCATCACCAAGAAAAATTTCTCCTCCCTCTCTCTCATTTCCACCAACAAACTCCCCACCTTCTCCCCCCTTCATACATCCTCACGCAGACAACTTTTCATAGTCCTCTCCGCAAGCCTAAACTCAAAACCAACAGTCTTGGTAGCAGAAAAACTAGGAGAAGCGGGCATAAACCTTTTGAAAGATTTTGCAAACGTTGACTGTTCTTACAATCTAAGCCCAGATGAACTTTGTACCAAGATCTCACTTTGTGACGCCCTTATTGTACGTAGTGGAACTAAAGTCAGTCGTGAAGTTTTTGAATCTTCTGGTGGTAGATTAAAGGTTGTTGGTAGAGCTGGTGTTGGTATTGATAATGTTGATCTTGCTGCCGCAACTGAACATGGATGTTTGGTTGTCAATGCTCCTACTGCCAATACCATTGCTGCTGCTGAACATGGAATTGCTTTGTTGGCTGCTATGGCGAGAAATGTTGCTCAGGCTGATGCCTCTGTTAAAGCTGGTAATCAATTGCTTGCATTTTATTTATTTTTCGTGTTTGATTGAGTTTGTTGAGTGGTTAAAGGTTTTAAAAAATATGGGTTTTGATTAAAAAGCTGGGATTTTGGATAGTTTGGTTAGTAAAAGTACATTCCTTCTGAAGCGATGCTGTTTTTAGGTACTCTCGGTTAAGGGTGGATCTGGGTTTGTTATGCTTTGTTTTTTCCTTTTCCTTTTTTTTTTCTCGGTGAGATCTGGTTTGCATGTGGTCTTTTATATGCTTAAGAGATTAATTATGGATACTTTAGTCTCTTAAAAGATCAAATAAGCTGATGATTCAAAACATACTTAACATGCACGCAACTGAAGATGTTTATTTTGCATATCCAGGAAAGATAGTGGTGTGGTGGGTTTAGGAAGGGTTTAAGGATAATGAGTTTTAGAGAAACATGTAAAAGAAACAAATGTCAAAGGAAGATTCGAACAAAAACATTGACATAAGTCAGGTGGCTGTTTCTTTTTTAGTATATAACTTTAAATACTGGTCAAGGAAAGTTATGGTTAAACTATGTCCTTTTGACTGCACAACATCTTTTCGTAATGGCTATGACATGTTTATGGTTAAGTGGATATATTAAATGGACATCATGAGATTGAGTTTTTCCATGAATGCTATTATTTGTTTCTGGTGCAAATTTTGTTAATTCGTAACGACTTTTTCAACGGGACAATTGGATTTGATATACTGTCTAGAAGCACTTATTTCAAATTTTTCTTGATTAATGTAGGAAAGTGGCAGAGGAACAAATATGTGGGCGTGTCACTTGTTGGGAAAACGCTTGCTGTTATGGGATTTGGAAAGGTTGGATCAGAAGTTGCTAGGCGTGCCAAGGGGCTTGGCATGCATGTAATTGCTCACGATCCATATGCCCCAGCAGACCGCGCTCGTGCAATTGGTGTGGAGCTTGTGAGCTTTGATGAAGCCTTAGCAACTGCAGATTTCATCTCCTTGCACATGCCACTTACTCCTGCTACAGCGAAGATCCTCAATGATGAGACTTTTGTGAAGATGAAGAAAGGAGTTAGAATTGTCAATGTTGCTCGTGGAGGAGTGATTGATGAAGATGCCCTGGTAAGGGCTTTGGATGCTGGGATTGTTGCTCAGGCAGCGCTTGATGTTTTCACTGTGGAACCCCCACCACAAGACAGCAAGTTGGTGCAGCATGAGAGGGTCACTGTGACCCCACATCTTGGTGCTAGTACTATGGAAGCTCAGGTGTGGTTACCGGTCACATACTAACAAACATGTTGCTTTTTTCCTTTACCATGGCATGAAACAAAATTCCTGTTTAATGTGCAGGAAGGGGTTGCTATTGAAATAGCAGAAGCTGTTGTCGGAGCCTTGAAAGGGGAGCTTGCGTCCACTGCAGTCAATGCACCAATGGTGCCTGCTGAGGTATTTTTACAAACTTAGGTCATCTTTAATTCAATTTAATTCATACAGCTTTTCTGGTCATAAGAAATTAAGGAACACAATCTTTTCCCTTGCCATTGCTTTTACTCCCTTGCAGGTTCTGACTGAGCTGAAACCATTTGTTGAGCTTGCTGAGAAACTTGGGAGACTGGCTGTCCAGCTAGTGTCAGGTGGGAGTGGTGTGAAAGATGTAAAAGTGACTTATGCTTCTGCTAGGGCTCCTGATGACCTTGACACCAGGGTGCTCCGTGCCATGATTACCAAGGGTCTGATTGAACCCATATCCAGTGTTTTTGTGAACTTGGTTAATGCTGATTTCAGTGCTAAACAGAGGGGACTAAGAATAAGTGAAGAACGCATTCTTCAAGATGGTTCACCTGAGAGTCCACTTGACTTTATCCAGGTTCAAGTCGCCAATGTGGAATCAAAATTCGCCAGTGCCATATCAGAGACAGGGGAGATTAAGGTTGAGGGACGAGTGAAGGATGGAATTCCTCATTTGACCAGGGTTGGATCTTTTGAGGTGGATGTGAGCTTGGAAGGTAGCATTATACTCTGCCGACAAGTTGATCAGCCTGGTATGATTGGCAAGGTGGGAAGCGTATTAGGAGAGCAGAATGTCAATGTCAGCTTCATGAGTGTCGGAAGGATAGCTCCACGGAAGCAAGCTGTCATGGCAATTGGAGTTGATGAGCAACCCAGCAAAGAAACTTTGAAAAAGATAGGTGATATCCCGGCCGTTGAAGAGTTTGTTTTCCTTAAGTTATAGGGTGGCTATGTCATTTTGCTACATTTTTTTTTTTATATAGTAATTGTATTCGAAGGGGTAGCAAAACTTCATTATAGTGGCCGATTTTGATGAGTGTTGCCTAGTAGGCAGCTTAGGGGAGGGGAATGAATAATCAGAGGTTTGAGACTGAGATTGTGAATGTACTTTATGGAGGCAAGCATGCCTCTTAAATCTTAGTTCAGCTTTCTTTTCATCTTGAATGTCCTAATGAATGAGATAGTTTCTTGAATGTTTTATCGATTCTTGTGCCTTTTATGTCTCGCTTATTACTCGTTTTAGATTTGCGATTTGCCTCGACAATGTTTGCCCCATAATTAATACTCGCATGGGGCCACCGTATTTCTGATCTGTCATTATCAGTCATTTGAATGGTTTTATTTTTGTTTGTTTGTTTGTTTATATATATATATATATTTTTTAGCTTGAAGTTATTTGAATTTTTATTTTAAAAATAATTTTTTTAAAAAATATACTATTTTAATTTTTTTTTTTAAAAAACCTTTAAAATATAATAACATTGTTTTTTGTTTTGATTAATTAGACCAACTCGTTAACATGTGGAAAACAAATAAAAAAAAAAAATCAATCCAAAATTAATGGGTTAAAATTCAATTTTTTTTTTTTTTGATAAAATGCTATTGTTTTGACTTTTTTTTTTTATAAAGAAATTTAAATGATGTCACATGCTCAGTGTGATCTAATCGAAATTGTTCTAAAGAACAAAAGATGTTTTTGGCTTCTACTAGGTCGAAGGCAGGCATAATGTGATCCGTCGACGACATGTATCTAATGAAATCGTATCTAATTCATATTCGCTCGTTCAAGTGCTCAGAACTGTTTAACATCAGGGAACCCATTTGCCGTTCGGGTTTATCACCAGTTTAATCTGATGCGAATGGCCACATCCCTTTAAAGCCAGTGAACCATCAGAGACCGAGTTCTTGAGTTTATGAACCTGAGAGGAAAGGAAGGTCTGCTAGAGTTGTTGGCAGGGAGATGCTGAAGTTATGAACAGCTAAATAGGCAGCAATGCCAGCAGCATAACCAGCAAAAGCAAAACCACTCACCTGAAAGAAGATGACGAGTTCCTTTACTCAAAAGAAGAAAAATATGTTGACTAGGAATGCCATTCATCCGGAACATACCTTCCGCAGGTACCAAAAGAAGTCCACCTTTTCCATCCCCATAAAAGCAACTCCAGCGGCGGAGCCAATAACTAGCATGGAACCACCAGTTCCAGCACAAAATGCAATTAACTGCCAAAATTCATGATCTTGCGGGAAAGAGGAGAGATCGTACATTCCCATTGTTGCTGCAACCAGTGGAACATTGTCTATAATTGCTGATCCAACTCCTATTGCACTTGCAATCAGTTCAAAATTTGGAATATGTGCATCAAGGTAATTTGCTAGTTCACGAAGAAGCCCTGCTGCCTCCAGACTGCGAAAAATATATTATTCAAAATTATTATAACCAAGAAAACCACAACCTTCTACCTTCCAGAGTTCCAGTGGCACTATAGATTTTCCATGAGAAAATATATAGAAAGGTGGAACACTGTATTTGCAAAATGAAGAAGAATACAAGTCACTAATCAAACTTAGAAACATCAGTCAAAAACCCAAATCTTGACAGGACACAAAATTCAAAGTAAAATTAATGCGGGACAAATTGTAAGCACAAAGTACAAACATGGAACCGGAAAATCCATGCATTGTTTGCATGTATACCTGCTCACAGATAAAAGGATTCCAAGGAAGAAAAGGGCTCCTTGAGTGTCAATCCGCGATAGAGCCTGTGGTACTTTTAACCTTTGCCTTTCTGATTCGCCATAATGAATAGCATCCGTGAGAATCCAAAGAACTCCAAGCCCAAGCAGCATACCCATGAAAGGAGGCAATCCAGTCAGGGCCTTGAACACAGGAACAAAAATTAAAGCTCCAACACCCACAGAGAAAACAAGCTGTCCTCGAGGAGCCATCTGCTCAGATGCCAGAACATTCGGCAAGTCCTGTCCCTTTCCGTTTACTTCACTGAATGGAACATGAGAAACACATTTCAGTCATCCATAATATATGAATATAAACTAAATCTTTCAGAGCTCTAATTCTTATTTTTCTCTAATGCGTCAAGAAGAATAGTACCTGGTCAGGGACAATAGAGACAGTGGGACAGCTAGAGAAACAGCAGAGGGTACAAGCAAGCCCTGCAAGCAAAGGTGAAGTGTTTTTTAATTGATCTTGTTTGGTTAAATTTTCTCAAAGAACTGAGGCATGCCATTTCCAAGCTTTAAATTGACATGCATGACAATCTATCAATTGTAGCACAAATTCCAAGCGCATTCCAAGCGCTTCTCCATCTATATGTAAAATGTAATGTGAGGTTGGTTCAGGAAGAAAAAAAAGTGTAAGATGAGATCAAATGAAAAACATTTTTTCTCATCACAAGACCTTGTTGAGGTATCAAAATTATGTCCACCAGAAAGGAATAAAACTTATCCAGTCATTTTGATTTGAACCCCCAAGTTAACCAGTCTATTTCAGGGTAAATCATGTGTGCATTTGATGCATGATATATTTCCCTGCCAATGGTGCATTTTAGCCTATTCGCCACTGAATCCAGCTCTATACTAGGGAATACATTAAAACAAATCATGGGGATGGACAACGGAAAATGAAAAGACCTTCATGGTTGGCAATGTGGATATCTGCCCATGTATCCATAGCATGGTGGTTGTAACATCACCAATTGGAGTCCATGCACCACCAGCATTTGCTGCAATCACAACAACAGCTCCAAGAAGCCTGTAAGCAACCCATATATGTAAATGGAGCTCTACTGAGCTTAAGAAGTTTTCCGAGTTAAAAAAAGGAGGAATTCCCAAAAATAAATGGCACTTCAATGAAGTAAGAATGCAAACACAACATTTTCCCCTCTATGGAAAGAAAAGGAATGGGAAGATCACTAGTAAGTACATTAAGATCCCAGCTTTTCTCGTTTAACTATGTCATCTCAATAATCTATCAAGCAATGCCATTATGCAGATGCATTTGGGGCTTCTCTTCTTACTAGAAATGCTGAAACTCTATATTCAGGTTCTGACAAATCAAGGTTCGACACCATTCTAGGATCATCCATGTCTTTTCTTCACTCTCTTTCTTTTCTGGTTGGAATATCATCTAGTCACAGGGGAAAAAAGATCCACATAGCCAACCCTGACTAGTTTGGGATTTAGGCTCGATTGTCTGTCTCTTCTTTATTCAAATTCCAAATCTAACGTAATGGTTCAAACTTATCCAAATTTCTACAACTTTTGATAAATTTTTCATACAAGAATCCTAGTCATCCTAAATAGAATAGATTTTAAGGGAGTGTACTTTCAGAAAATAGCGTGCTAGTTTTTTTTTTTTCCTGCACATCACATCTCTATTCTAAATTATTTCTCTGTAGAAAGATAAGTAAAAAACACATATGCCCAAAGAAAACAGTTCTCATTTTAATTATTGAACATGTTTTCATAATTAATTCATCTTCAGAAAATTTCCTATAAAATTGGAAAAATTGCCACAACTAAACACATCCTAATTTTGTTAAGGTGGTGTTAAACATGGAAACATCCAGAACTTGCCTAAGTCAGTAAAAATCTAATAACATTTTCAACGAATCATGGTAGCTATATGAAACCAGGAATTTAAGTCAGGATGAGAGACTAATATCAAGCTATATTCTACAATATTCTCAATAGGAAGAGGATAAGTTCGTAAGAATTCCAGCACATACTTGCGGTATTCTGATGGAGGTACTAGTTTCCTCAATAAAGAAACCATGACAATAGTAGATGTCAGGTTGTCGAGGACTGAACTAAGGAAAAATGTCACAAAACCAACCTGCAAGATCCAACAATTACTGGTCACAAACAATTCATATGGAACCATGACACAATAATTATGAGGATAATAGAGAAATTCCAAAACAGAAAAATAATCAGAACTAAAAACTAATCATTTTAGACCATAACTATTAGTCCTTCGAGTAACTACATAACAGAGGAGTAGACGCTGCCTTAAATGGAAAAAAAATTTGATTTTTTGAATTGGTATATAACTGTAAGATATTGAACCACAAGAAAAAATTATCATGCAACCAGCTGCCTCCTCATCGAATAATGTCTAATCTATCAAACATTTGAAACAAAGGACTTGTCAGTATGCCCATGACAGAAGAGATACAGCACTAACCACCCAAAGAAGAGTCCTTGGCTTTCGAGTGGTTATATTGTCTGTAACCAGCTTAAATCCTTGATGTGCATCAACTATCTCTACAATGGTCATTGCACCAAGCAGGAAAAATACTATTTCACTGACTTCTGCAGAAGCATGTGTCAGCTCTGAAACAGCTATATCAGGTGAAGGAGCCTGCAGTGCACAAGATTATAATTACAAATATTTAATCAAGAAGGCATGCATTTCAGATAAAAAAAAAAAAAGGAACTTAAATATAGAATCTAATTAAAAAATGAACTTAAATATAGAAGCGAAATCAGTTTGGGTAAATAAGCAAAGAGTATGAATCTTACCCCAATGCTTCTTATTACCCATAAACTCACAGCCATCAATAATCCCACTCCACTTTTATTGAAGGCTAGAGACTCTTCAAAGATAATGCCTGCATATCCTATTCCAAAAAGCAATGCCATAGCAAGATCCTGTCTCAGCAAAATCATCAAGTAAACTACCAGCTTACCATTTTCATATAACCTTTCATAATATGTCTGGATGCAAATGTTGATAATTTTTTATTTAATTAAAAAACCTGTACACAAGATAAAGATAAACCTGATTGGCAGCCACCCAAGAATGGTTGATTGCCACCGCCCCTGTTCCAGCTGCAGCAAAAATTGCAAGAGCTTTCACCAAATCAGTTTTTGGCTGGTAGTTGGCTTCAAAATCTCGGGAGCTTGTTTCATCAAGTGAGCACAAAGGGTCACATGATACAGATATTTGTTCCAGCTCCTGATTACATGCTAAAGGGTCAATAACAAGCCTGACCGTTAGCATTGAATGTGAAAAGATACCGATAAATTATAACAGCGTTTTCAATAACAAAAACAATATTGATTCTTGTGTTACAAAAAAAATAGATCCAAAGCAACAAATTAGACTACATTCAATATTTCAAGTACAAGTAAAGCCCATTGAACATTTTCAATAAACTTTCCACTTGCCTAGCCACGAAGAAAGAGAAATCTGCAGACCGCATCTACCTTTAAAGATATAAGCTAAAACGAGACCATTTATTATCCATTGCAAAATTCATTGTACGCGACAAAATTAACATTTGAAGATAGCACTTCCCAGCAATAATGGCAGTCCCATATTAATAGATTAAACAAACACATTCATAAGAAATGCAAAAGCTGGGCGGAAAAAATTTATAAATTTCGTTTTCCAGTAATCCGAGAGCACTTCATTCACACAAAACCAAATTCACATACATAATATGCCAAAACCTAAAATTCCAATCCACCAGCTAGCAAAACAAGTAAAGGGGCCCTCAAAAAAACTGAGACTTTAAGGAAAATGAAACATAAAAAAGAACCTGAAGCTGTTTATCAATGTTGAGCTGTTGACCTTGTTGCTCATTTGAAGGATAAGAAGGTGGAGGTGATGACGACGACCCTTTAGCCTTGTCTTGAGCTCTAGCAAGTAGTTCATTACCAAGAGTTCTTGAACCTCTCAATTTACACAAAGATGAACCAAAACAAGACTTACAAGGTAGTGACGATAGATGGGTGGAAGATAGAGAATGGAATGATTGTTTCTTGAATCGGTTTGTTATGTGTAAGTGGTGTGTCCCATTTGAGAAGGATGCCATTAAAGCTATATACTTTGAACAAGATTTTGACGATTAGAGAAGGGAAGAGGTTGTGTTTGGTTCAGTGCAAAGCTAATGATTGCCCGTTACATCGAGGGGCGAGATTTTGAGCTGTTTTTTTTTTATAGATAATATGGAAAGTTTGGAAACGAAATGGCTTGTTGACAGGATTCCATCACGGGAGTGGAAAATCCACTGAGGAGACATGCTGATACAACGACTTGTCGTTATTTGGATTTTTTATTTTTTCGTTGCAAGTGATTTTATTGTCCACAAGGAAAGGGCTTGTTTGGGTTTACCTAAGTAAAATAATTATTTAAAAAAACTCCCTCATTCATATTAATTCCATTCTATATACTTTGAATTTGGATTCATGTTAAATTATCTTTTCGTTTCTAGTTTGATATGCTTAAAAATTTTATATTCACCTTATAACGTAATTTTTACAAGTTTTGCAGATAACATGGCGTTTGTTTTTGTGATAATAATTATTTTTCAAAGTATTTTTTATTTTAAAATACATTAAAATTATTTTTTATTTTTTAGAATTTATTTTTGACATAGCATATTAAAAAAATATAAAAAATAATTTTTTTAAAATAAAAAATTTTAAATTTCAATATAGAATGATGTTTGGACTGTGTTAATCAATATCACCTAAATCTTGGAAAGCTAAATAACATAGGGTTTTTATTGCAACTCTAGACACAAATTATTATATATTGTGACAATGAAATTTACTTAAGTATGATGTGTAATTAAAAGGAATATGAGGGGCATTTTAGTATTATCATGATGTCTTTTCTATTATTTATTCAAATAGCTACTGGCGTGTGTTCCACACGCCCTAGCAAATAAGCCGTGTCCGCACCATTAAAGAGGTGTGTAAAAGCTCTTTTTCATTAGTCAATTTTGGTCATTTGTCATCAAGATAGATGAGCAAATGTGTCATTTTCCACATGATGCGACGCATGTAAATATATTATGGTTGGATTGATATTAATGATCGATTATTTGTGTTTTTTTTTTTTTTTTTGGTTTCTCTTACAACTAAAATGCACATTTATCCTCTATTTATTTGGGTTTGACATGATCACCAGACCCAAATATATTAGGTATGGCTTGGCCGCTAGGCCCAAGAGCTTATCGGAATAAAAATAATAATTAAAATTTTTGTTTACGATATAGTTTAAATATTATTTTTATAAAAAAATAAAAAAAAATATAAAAAAGTTAATTAAGATTTCGTTTATGATATTTGAAGGGTAGTTTATTTATGTATATATAAAAAATAATAAATAATAATTTATAAAGTTAATTAGGATTTATGTTTAGATATTTCAAGGGTAGTTTATTTTTGTATATATAAAAAATAACAAAATATTTTAAAAAGTTAATTAGGATTTCTATTTAGGATACAATTATAGTTTAAATGTTTTTTTTTTAAATAATTAGAATTTTTATTTAGGATATTTTAAGGATAATTAATTTTTATTTATGAAAAAATAAACAAAATTTATAAAAACAATTATTAAAGATACATCAAGGGTAAAAGAAAATATTTTTTTTATATAAAAAAAATCTAACTAGAGATAACCTCTAGATCCAAATCTATTAGGTCTATTAAGCCTGTTCAACAAAAAAAAAAAATTAAAATATGTACTAATAGTGTTTTTTTTTTAAAATATTGATCCACTAGAGCGGGGACAGTATGCTATTATTACACTGGCGAACTGTCTCATTATTCCATGAGAATGAGTAACTAGAATATGAGAACTATACCAAGACGACATGCCGTTAAATTCTACAACGACAAACTTTGTCTATCCATGTTACACGTCTCACAAATATGTCTGGTCATCTTCAACCGCCACTAAAAGTTCAGAGTAGGATAGCAGATTACTACAGTAAGGTAGTGTGGCGCGCTTCACAAATTTTCTCCTTCTCAAAATCACCACACCATGGCAGCACTAGCTCAAGTCTCTGCTTCTCTCTCCCTCTCCATTCACGGTACACTCTCCTTTCTCTGTGCTAGTCTTCAAGTTTTTATGTTGAATGAAATTTAATGTCCTTTGTGAAATGTTGATGTTGCAGATGTTAGTGCTGTTAGGCCATCAAGAACCCGCCTTCCCGTTTCTCGATTACCCACTTCTAGTCTTGCACGAAATGGGACTGCTTTCGCTACTGGTTCTCCACTCTGTAAGGATTTCATTCGTTTCATGTCTCTTGTCATCAATTACTTGCTTTGCACTTGTTCCTTAATTGACACCCTATTTTAGCTAGCTGTGTGTTCAAAGTTCCAGTCTTCTATCTTCATCATTTAGTATAAAAGGCAGCAATTTTTTATTTATTTTTATTGATGTCCATCGAAGTGAGTACAAAATGGGTTTTAAATTTAATTGGGCAAGAGATTGAAAAAAAAAGAAAAAAGAAATTTAAAGAGTACTTATGGAAGCACACTTGGTGTTATTGGTTTAGATTCACAGCTTTGTGGGAATTAACAGCCAGGTAGAGTTATCATTTTCTTGTGTTTGTGACCGAGTCAAGAAACTGGTGCTTTCTTGATATATTGCTTCTACCTGTATGTTCAAGATAATCTGAAATAATTCACCCAGTCAGCGAAATTATCCTGACATCCACAAGATGTGAGCTTTGAGCTTTAAATTTGAACGAACCTCAGTAGATGCAATGAGGTTTTTGTTGTGTTATCAAGGGTGAATGCGAAGTTAGTGGCTGTCTGAATTTAAATCGTAATGTGGTCTGTTTTTGCCATTTTTCTTGTTGTGTGTTTTTATTTTTGCCAAGAAGTCGTTCCACGAGTAGTTTTTAACTTTAATCGAACTGCTGAATGTACCTATGCAGTTCCAAATGTTCCTTTCTTATCCTTTATCTTATTGGCAAACAAAGAAAAATTAAAAGTGTAGGGAACTCATACTCAATTTCTACTTTAGTGATATCAAGAACTTCTCGTCAGAAAAAGGCTGCAGGGAGAGCAGCATTTTTTTCTGTAAGATGTCAGAAAAGTACCCAGGAGGGCAGCGGTGTTGATGTATGGATTGGACGGCTTGCAATGGTTGGCTTTGCTGGGGTCATTAGTGTTGAAATCGCTACAGGAAAGGGACTTTTGGAGGTATGACATGTATTAATTATGAGCTTCAATGTCTCGAAAAACAAAGGGCTTCCTATCATTTTTAAAAAGCACTCAGTCCTCCTGTCAATAATTCATTATGCAACACGGTATTAATACACTGTAATATGTAAGACTTCAAAACTTCTGACATGCAGCTTGTACTAAATTGTGATTGCCTATACTATATGATAATGATTCTACTTTGTTGATTAGACTATCAAACTTTGAAATAAAATGTATTTAGTGTTCCCTATTCGTATCCAATACTACTATTTCTCAAAACCAAGGAAATAACTTCCTTTTGTGATCATGAAAGTTATGTTAAAACACTGGCAGACTCTTCAGCAATGATGACCACAATTCCACACTGCAACTAGTAATTATGAATTGATTCCCATGTAATGGAGCTTGGCTTTATCTTAGAGGTTTAGGCACTTGAGCCAAGAAAGTGCTTGATGCTACGTATGACTGATTGCAGTTATCAATTTTGGAGCCAATTTATTCAAGTGTGATTTAATTATTGATGGAATAATTGGTAAACGTGAACAATTGCTTATCAAATCCATGTCCATTTTGCTTTTGCAGAATTTTGGACTCACAGCCCCCTTGCCTACGGTGGCCTTGGCAGTAACTGGATTGATGGGTGTTTTGACAGCTGTGTTTATCTTCCAATCGGCCTCTGAGAATTGATTACACTTAGGTTGTGTTTTGTGTTTGTAAAGCTTGTGATTCTGAAGATATCGGTGTTACACTTTTTGTTCATAGGTTCCGATGTTGGCATAGTTGAAACTGTAAAAGTCATGTCAATCTTTATTTGTTCAAAGCATTTTCATCCGAGGTGTTAACGTTTTTCTTACTTTCAAGTTGAAAATAAACTGGCTGGATATTATTTGATGGTATCAGATCAGCTTCCATACAAGGGATATCTTGGACTGACCGAGTTACAAGGACAAGCCCTTATTATGATAATAAAACGTTTTTTACTTGAAGAAGCGCTGTTCCCAATGCTTATCAAAGGCTCTTTTATTCTATTCCTGTCCGCTGCAAACAGATGTGACTATATGTCTTTATAAAGCTCAGATATAATCTGTTCGGCATCCAGATGACGGGGAAATAGAACCAGAACCACCTCCACTCGTCACATATGGTTATATCCTATGAAATGGCAGCAGCTACAGATAGAAGAGCAACAAAGCAAATGAACTCCATTCCTTACTTATTCAGAATTTATTCGTTTTGCCTTTTTCATGCAAAATCCCTTGCCAGCTATTTACGTAAGCATAAAAGATCTCTCCTGCTATATTCTTTACTCTTCCATAAGTGTTTTTCATATTTCATCATATCCTGTTCCATGCATCTTCTATCATCATTAAAAGATCTCTTCCTCGGTGCAACAATTAAGCACTTCTTTTTTCTACCCCGATACATCTGTGTTTCTTAGGTTTCAACTAACTTTAGTATGGGCGCAACCATATCCCGACTTGCAAGAAGATTCCTTCCGAAGACTGGAATTAGGATTCTCATGGTGGGGCTTGATGCATCTGGGAAAACAACCATTCTGTACAAACTAAAGCTGGGAGAAATTGTTCTTACAGTACCTACAATTGGTATCTACCCCTATAAACTCTCCCCTTTCCATGATGAAACTGGCTTGGATCTATCTTTCAATGGGTGTTTAATTCAATATCTTTCTTGGCTATCTCTCACAGTTGTCTATCCCTTCAAATGCTGCATGTGCCTAGGCCGACCATAAGACTTGTGCTCCCAGCCAGAAAATCCAACTGGTGATAATCCTCGGCAAAGCATTGTAGTATATACTAGATAGACAGCACACGTTAGAAAACAGTATCCCCTTTGTTTAATACTTTAATCAGCTTTACAAAACAACTTATTCTTCTGCTCCTGTTTCATTTATTCCTCGGACTTCCAACAAAATATAGCAGTGTTTTGAGGATCTTCTGCTAGCTGCTGCTTCTTTGTTTGACAGAATGATTCATTTTCTGATCTCTTGATGGATAGTATGGTTTTCACTTTTGAGTTTGCTTAGTTTGTTTAGCATACCTATTTGCTTTGGCCCAGGTTTTAATGTGGAGACGGTGGTGTACAAAAATATAAGCTTCACCGTATGGGATGTAGGAGGACAACAAAAGGTACAAGCTTAGTGCTATTTTATTAATTAAAGAAGAGAGTTTGCTGAATGTTTACTCGAGCAACTATAGTCTTTTTTGAATGATTTGCTGCAAAACAGATTCGGCCTCTATGGAGATACTACTTTCAGAATTCCCACGGACTCATCTTTGTTGTGGACAGCAATGATAGGGGGAGAATTTCAGAAGCTCGCAATGAGCTACATCGCATTCTATCTGATGTTAGTAATATCCATCTACCAAAAATTAAAGTTCCTTTTCCTGGGTGTTATGAACTCCCAATTTTGAGAGGCAAAGAAAGGATAATTGAGAAAATAAAAGGAGAACGAATGAACTAAAGATCCTGTTTCTTAGAAATCCAGATGATTTTCATTTCCTATATATGCTACTCCTTTTCTATGAGATTCTTCATATGCTGTGTAGTCTCGTTAAATCTAAACGAGTGTGCACATTTTCTATTCATTTTGCAGATCGAACTAAAGGATGCCATCCTGCTTGTCTTTGCCAACAAGCAGGATGTTCCGAATGCTATGTCTGTTTCTGAGGTTACTGATAAGCTTGGACTACCTACTCTTAAACAGCATCGCTGGCAAGTCAATGTGTCATGTTCTTAGATTGGAGCTTGTCTCCTTTTCTCATTTCACTCTTTTTCCTTTGTCGCAGCATGCGTGCCAACAATTGCTCAGCTTATTTGGATTACTTTCTGCAGGTACATTCAAAGCTCTTCTGCCACTTCAGGACGTGGACTATACGAAGGTCTGGACTGGCTATCTAACAATATCTCTTACAAGGCAGCATAACATTAGAAATCATTCCCGATTTCTGCAGGAAAACTGAAGGGACGTTTAAGGTTGCAGCTTCATCTTCCTTGCCAAATCGGATAGATCACAATTATTGCACGCTCGGAGGGCGCTCAACACGAATCTTGTAACATCCCCAACTATTTTGAGTTGCAATTTCAGAATCTCCTGTTTTTCACTCATCAGTTACAAAGTGAGGAGATGGCAGGAGAATCTATCAAGTACATTAGAACCTACTCGTGCGCATTGTACATGTTCTGTTTTAGTGTAGTATCACTGTAAAGAGCCACTGTGAAGCAGTATTCCCACAGAATGTATTTAGCTCGGTGCCCTAAATATGACCATTGTGAATGTAATAGGTCCAAAAATAGAAATGGAAGGCAGTGAGGAATATGATTGACCATTCAATTTTCATTAAAATCTGAATGCTCGGATGCATCTGTGTCATCGTTGCACTTCCAGCTGGAAAGTAATTATTCAGGGCATAATGCAGAAGGCTACAACAAAAGGAAATGCATCCACAAATTACAAATTGTTAAGTTAAATGAGTTCAGAAATGGAGGTTCAATCCAGAGAGGGAGCATCCTATAGGACTGACCACTTGATTACAAGTTTCAACACAATTAAACATGCACGGGCAGCGATAACCAAAAATTTTGAGTGAAGGAATTTTCAGGATATGATATGGACATGACGACTCATCAAAATAGAAAATCAGAAATCCATAGACTGAGGCGTAGTTAAGGATTTCGACTTTTTCCCCTTTACTTTCTTCCCTCCATTTTTGTTCATCTTTTTCTTTGGCTTCTCCTCCGCAACAGGTTGTGTGCTCAGTAAGTGTTGATGAATGGATCCGAGGGGGTCTGCCTGGAAAGCTGGATGGTTAAGAACCATACTTAATTGTTTCCCTTCCTTCAATCTGATAGGAGAAAACCAGTTATCACACAGCTAAGATTCAATAAAGGTAATGTAAAGGTAAAGAAGAACATCTCTATGAGATAGCAAACAAGGAAATGAAGCACACACATTAGTTTTTGCCTTGATTTAGAATTCAATTTAAACTCGGCAGCGGGTTTTGATTGCTGAGGAGACTTCAACTCAGGGAGGAATTCTGTGAGGGTAGAGAGGTCATATGCTTTCAATTTCTTTTGTCGGCTCCGAAGCTTTTTCTTCTGAATGATCAGGAATTGTTTGTTTAGTTCATGATATAATAAGGCAGAAACTAATAAGATCCCAACAATAAAAATGAAGGAAGAACATTCCATAGTGAGGCATGGACACCAAGAGCCTATAAAAACTCCAATTGACATTTGCAGAAACATAGGTTTTCAATGCTGACTAATTTGCAAAGCCGTAAACACTAGATCAAGTTATACATTCCAATCAGTGCTCAAGAATAAAAACCCAATTAAAACAAGCACAAACATTTATCAAACCTCTCAGGTTATCATAAGTAGTAATCCTCGATGAAAATAAGAGATCTAGAGACTGCCCCATCATTTAAAAACATCAAAAGGACATAATTGCAACTAATAAAAAAACGCACATGAAGAATCTTCTTCAGAACTCAAACAACTGAAACATTCCACTGATAAGCCATCTGAAACTATGTAATAGAGATACCATGGTTATATAGAAGACTTCTGAGTATAATTTCTACGAATTCGGCAATTTACAGAAGCACAATCTAGACCCGTGTAAATCCCATTATAACCAGGAAAAAACTATACTATTCTGAGACAACTAAAGTGAAAACTACGATCGGTTACCTTAGTAATAGATTTTTGAGCAGTCAAAACAGAAACTGTATCTCTGACCTCTGCATTGAAAAGCAAATACAAGAAATATAATAGAGGATAGAGCTAGGAAAAAGAAGAGGAACAATTAGTTAATTAAAAAGGAAAAAACATAATTAACACTCACTGCTATAGAACTGAACCTTCTTCTCGAATTTACGGTCCGCTTTAGACGCAGCATCTTGTCTGCAAACATAAAATAAAATAAAAAATCAAAAGAGCACCAGTCATTAATAAAAAGAAGAAGAAGAAGAAGAAGAAGAAGGGAAATTACGCACCTTGACTTTCCCATAACTGAAGGTTCGAAGTTACAATTCAAGAGTTGTTAAAGATATTATAAGGAACGCTAGAGAAAATTAATGTCTGAAAGCAAATTAAAGTTGTCTAGGGTTTTATCAGTTTAGCAGAAGATAAATAGTTAAATACAACTAAGGAACACAAGTTGCCGAGTCTCTGAGACAGAAAACTAAACTAAAACCCAGAGAGGATGAGGCAAGTTAGTAGCCTCGGACCCGTGAGAGTTGCGCCCGTATTACGTGATACGGGTTGTAGAGTCATCAAAGGCCCATTAGATTTCTGGGCTGATTATTAGGTTTAGTTTTAACAGTTATGGATCAGGTAGATATATATCTTGGCCCTTTCAGCCCAAGATCGCAACTCCAATTTCTCTCTGAATTTTTTAACGCCTTCATCGGATTATTTTGCCATTTCCAGCTCCTTTTTTTCTCTCCAAGGTATTCCAGATTATGGCGCATGACTAATTCCTCAAGGTTCTATCATAAAAATTAAAATACAAAAGATAAGGGATAGATATGAATTAAAATATTTGATTCAACAACACGAGATATTTATTCAGTTATGTTTAATAAAATTTTTTATTTAAATAAATTTTTTATTTAATCAAACGAAGTGCCAATAAAACTATGTCTATCCAATAATTATTTTTTTTTAATATTATTAAGTGAATATCTCATACTTACATTTAATCAATTAAATATAAAGGATAAATTTTAAAAATAATGACAAATAAAACATCATATAAAAAAACAAATAAAAAAAATCAATGAATCTCAATTTTTAATTAAAAAAATATTAAAAAATAAAACTGAAAAAATATAAAATTAACAAAAAAAAAAAATCTTCTAAACCCAGATTTATCTTCCTAACATGCAACTTGTGAAATTTTAAATCTAAGCTTAGTTAATAAGCTAAGCTTTTAACAAATTTAAAGTTAAATAATAAATTAAAAAAATATTAATTAAAAAAATTCATAAAAAAAATAACAATTAAAAGAATAAAAACTAGAAAAAAAAATTTGAAAAAATGATAAAATTACAAAAATGCAGCCATAAAATTAAATTCAAACAAATAAAGAGCAATCCAAATAAAAAAGACCAAGTATGACATTTTTCTTAATAATTTTTATATTTTTTAAATAATAAAAAAACCTCTCAACCAACTTAACAATAAAAAAAAAGAAAAAAGAGAGAGAATTAACTATGATAAGCGTACCGGCCACAGTTTTCAATCAATTATTTGCAATATTATCTTATATATAATCAATCATAAGCAACAACCCCTATAGGAATATGACCTATCATTCTCCTTCCTTTTCTCCTGGTTGCTCCTCTACTTTGCCTTCTTTCATTTTCAACAACAGCCCTCCGAGCAGTGTTTAAGCAGATCTGAAAGTTATCACCTGCAAAAGCAACGGAGACCCTACAGTTGGGTCCCTGCTTTTTTGTTGTGATTCACAACTGGCTGGTAAAGTTGACAATGAACTGCCCCCAACCTCATCGTGTAATAATGCACTGCAATTTCTTTTCCGCTCCCTGCGCTTCCCGGAAATCGCTCCCCACCCCCCTTTACGGTGTAACTGTAGTTTTTTTCACACCAACTTTTAATTAATCATAGAGGTAAGTGTTGTTTTGGGAAAAGGGTGGGCGGAAAAGGAGATTACTAAAGTTTTAAACTCAATTAGTAGATGGTTAGCAACTTTCTTATTCAATACCAGCTGCTGTTGTAGAAATCTCATGCTTAGATTTTGCGCAAGAACTTGAGATTTTGTTTGGTAAAACTCACAAATTTATTTTATTTTATAAATAACTTGTAACAAGGATAAATTTATATTTAAAATTTAAAAAATAAAAAAAATTATTTTTTATTGAATCAAGATCTTGATCAATTTTGTAGTAAACCTTTGACAAGTAAAAAATTAAAAAAAAATATTAACATTTTATTAAATCAAAATTCTGAGTCGTTTCATAATATTTTTTCTATGTAAATCAAGATTTATTTTTAATCAAATATATTGATAACTTTTTAAAAATTATAAATTTATAAATCAATTTATAAAAATCATAACAGGCTGCAATGGTTAAACACGAATATCATCAGCGCACAATTAATTGGTAAGGATCATTTATTATAATGAAAAAGACTCATCCAAGGTGTATGTGCATGCACAGGTTGCTCCACCGACAGATGCACAGGGCTTCAGCCAGGCCGTTCCAAAACAGAACAACTGTATTCGACGACTTTTCTCTGGTCTACAACCCAAACTTTAGTTATTATTTATGTTTTTTTTATTGTTAATATATATAATTCTCAATTTATTTGATAATATATATTTATAAATTTTTAATTTATTTTTTTTACTATGAAAATACATTTAAAAAAAATTATTTAAAAAAGCGAGTTAAGTATAAAGTAGTTGATGCTATATGCCGAAGTATCCCGACATTTGTCAGTTGCAAACTAGTAATGATGATAGATCCAACAAAATGGAGGTGGTGGTGGTGGAACTGCTTTTAGAGCTGCAGCCACCAAATATATACCCTTTTACACGGCTGAAACGTGTTCACATTTTCGCTAATTTCCATTAGAATATTTGTGCTTTGTGTTCCTCTGGATAATTCATTTTCTTTTTGCAAGAGAGACTTGACCCTCATATCTTTTCAAAGACAGAAAACTGTGCGCCATTAAATTTTGAGGCCGATGGCCTCTCTGTCAAAGTATAAAAAAATAAATTTAATTTAATTAGTTAAATTAATTAAGATGCATGTAAATAAATCTGAACATTCACATTAATTAAATAAATAAAAAAAAAAAGTAGAAAAGGGGTATTCCCGAGGTGGTCAAACAATTGAAAACAATCTAGAACCGAGCGAGTCTGATTTCCAAAAGTGATATCCTTCAAAAACTACATTCATGCCATGACGTAGTTAGCACGAACACAGTGATCAATGTCGGCATTGCATTTAAAACCCCTTCCTGGCCAGATCGCTTAGACAAGCACATGTGACTTTATAACTCCTTGGCTTGAAATTGAAGGGAACATTTTAGAATCATTAACTAATTTCATTGTCTAGTTATTGGCTTGGGTAATAAATGCCTTTAGTTAATTTGACATTAACCTTCGAAAATCTAACTTGAAAAATCCCAACTACTACAAATCAAAACCAATAACTAATTATATGATCATCACCTTTATATCTATTTTACTGTTTTAAAAACTTTCAGTACACATTAGTATTACTCTCGCTATATATATATATATATATATATATATATATATATATATATATATAGTACACATTAGTATCACTCTCATATATAATATTAAATAACAACCTGACGCCTTAAGACCTTGGTTTTCCACCGTAAGCTTGCTTGCATATAGAACTTGGCTTCTGCGAAGGTATGCACAGCTGAGACGAACCTGGACATGCTTGGAGACAATTATCCCCTATGCTACCGGAAACCGACGTGCCTGCGGCGAAAAAAGCCGGTGGTGGCTTTCCAATCAAGAAATTCCCATCGAGAAACAGCCTTCTCAAACTCTTCTTTCGACTATACTCCAATGGGATCGTGCCACGTAAGCTGTTGTATCTTAGTGACAATGACGACAGCAGTGGATAATCAGCAAAATGCAAGGGGGCGTTTCCCTCGATTTTATTGAACCCGAGATCAACAGCCACGAGGTCACTGTTAGCAGGCTTTGGGATCTCGAGATGTGTCAAGCTGTTATTGGCTAAATCAACTTGTTGAAGCGCAGGTAAGAGAAAGAACCAAGATTGTAGTGTGCCAGTGAGCGAGTTTTCACTGAGTTCGACTACTTCTAACTGAGTTAGGCTGTCAAATGATGATTTTGATAATGATCCAGACAAAGAATTGGCCTTCAAAGCCAGTTCTAGCAAGTTATATGGTAGTTTAGGTAAGGACCCGGTTAGTTTATTGTAACTAAGGTCGAGTCTCCTTAAGCTTGACATTGAATTCATGGTTTTTGGGAGATAACCAGACAAAGAATTATATGAAAGGTCTAAAGATTCGAGGGATTTAAGGTTTGTGATCGAGTCAGGGACCGAGCCAGAGAACGAGTTGGAACGGAGAGTCAGGGTTTGGAGGTTGATAAGAGAGGAGATGGAGGAGGGGATAGGACCGAAGAAGTTGTTATCCGCGAGATCGAGGATAATGAGGCTGGTAAGTTGGGAAATGAGTGGGGTGAGTCGCCCTGAGTAGCCAGCTGAATCAAGAGTGAGTTGTGTGACTCGAGTTGAGTCAGGGGAACAGGTGATGCCACAGGTGAAGCGGGTTCGACGAGGGATAGCACAGGGGTCGGCGATGAAGTCCCATGAAGCCAGGCAAGACCAAGGCTGGATTGAACTTGGCTTGACTGAGGCTTTGAAGGCTTTGAGAGCTGAGATGTCTTGTGGTAAGGTGAGAGACAAAGCTATGAGATTTTTGGTGGTGAAAAGAATAGAGAAGGTAAGCAGGAGCTGAAGGATGCTAGGCAGCATTTTCGCAGGTTAGAGATTTTTGGGACTCGAGAGGACAGAGAGGAGAAGTCGGGGGGGCTGTGCGTGTGGAATGTGAGTTTCGATGAGTTTTATGTATGGCTGGACAGCACTTCAAAAGTTGGAGTTAGTGCATATTCAGACAGGTACATGTTTGTATCAAGATATTTATAATGTGGGGGTGAATGTTAGGATGTCCAAGTGCATCATTTGTGATTTTGGTTAGTTGAGCTCGGGGCTTTCGAGTATAAAGAAATTGCATTGCTGGGGCTCGGAGCATAACAAATTATTTGGAATTGTCGAGTTTTCTAATGACACAATTAACATTTTCTAATGCTACCATGATAACACCCACAACTTTGAAACATATAAACATAGTTTCATGTCATAGTTTTCGTCATTCAAAAAACTTGACGTCGACAGATTCTCTCGAGAAAAAAATAAAGGACTTTAGGTCAGCAATTAGTGTAATATATCAAGTCTTATTAGTGTTTGATATATTGATGAATGGGTAAGCATTGCGATTAGTTTTCCAAGTACATTTTAACATGTAAATTCCATGTTCATCAATTATGTAAAGAAAAAAAAAAAGAAATTACACAACTTTTTTTTAACAAGAAAAACTTTGAATGAAATTTCCTTACTACATGTTTATTAATAATTAGTTTTAGTTTGATTACATAAAAGATCATGTTATAAATGTATATTGTATAGCTTTTTGCTTAACATAAACAGGAAAATGACTTCAACATAGGATCAATTCATTTTAAGGTCTCGTAAGCTGTTAAAAACTTTATTTTAATACATAGGGTAAATTTTATCTCATTTACATTCCTATTATTTTTTAATTAAGTATTTTTTAGGAAATATCAAATCATGTGTGATATAATTTGTAGTATTTCTTTTTTCAAAAGTGGAGTATAATTAATTTTTTTTAAGTAAATGTGCAAGAGACCCATTAATTTATTCACTAATCACATGGTGCCATATATGAAGATTATAAAACGAGACAAATAGAAAAACTACGTCATAAAAATATCTTATGATATAAAAAATCAATAAATCACTTATAGTGCGGCAGCTTCTCCACCCATTGAAATATCAACCACGGACCGACCAAGCAACCACAACCATTAGTTTTATCATTTTAATCTTTCCTCAGATACAGTACTTTTCAACTCACATGTTGAGTAACCATGGTCAAAACCAAATCCATGACATCTCCCCTCTGGTTACTACTCCTCTGTCCCCTCTCCACCGTCACAGCCTCCAGCGCCGCTTACCCACCATCCGTGGCACCACGGACACCTCGGTCTCAGCTTCACAAGACAGTAAACTTATCCCAATCAGACGCGAAGTGTCTGGTGATGGTAGAATATTTGACATTACTCACAAGTACAGAAGCGACCTGCCGTCTTTCGCCAAAGAAAACGGGCTAGGCAAGTTCTTGTGGCTCCGTGAAAGCATGAAGAATGGGTCCTCCGCCAACATATCGGAGATGAAGTTGATCACTCATACAGGCACACACGTTGATGCACCTGGACATTACCATGATCATTTCTTCGATGCTGGGTTTGATGTGGGCACTCTTGACCTTGAAGTGCTTAATGGTAATTTACGAAACGGGATTTTATCTACCTTTTGTTCTACAGCTCAATTTTCAACATCCTTCAAATGAAAACCAAAATCATAGTTTCAATTCACGACGGGTCTTGGAAGGAAAGAAATGTGTCAACAGTACTCAATCTTCAGCATTAATTAATTATTATTAATGCTAATTATGTTTCTGGAAATCATCCTTATGGGAGGCTTAAGATTTGATGACATCCAGCCTGGAATATATTCTGTCCATTGTTTACCTCTAAGGTTGCTTGGCACTGAAGGATCGCCAAGACTAAAGATGCATCTTCTCATAGTGAAATAAACAATCAATGAAATGCACATTCTTTTTTCCATAAAAGAAAGTTTTCGATCGAACTAAAGCAGGCACTTTTTTTTTTTTTTTTTTTTTTTACTTTTATAACAGAGCTTGAGTGTTTGCTAAATCCACGAGACTTGCTAAATTTCTTGCAATAAACTGTGATCTAGGCTTCGGCTGGTGGAGTAAAATAAGATTAGAGCAAACAGAAGATCATGGCCTGTGGCTGGCTGCTCAGAGCTGATTTACTATTTTTTCCCTACAGTATTTTGTTTGACTTTTATTCAATTCAAAAGTTTTAATAAGATATATTTAAAAAGATAGAGAATTGAATTTCCAATAAAATTTAATTTTAAAAAATACTATAAAAATAAATAAATACCAACCCCTTTAATCTAGATTCAAGACAAACATTATAATTGAATTAAATTATTAGTTTTGTTTTTAGTTCAGTTTTTTGACCATGTGAATGTCACGCGCTTGATGGGAGAATTAAATAGATAACGCGGCCTCTCATAGCTAGCTGCACGTGACTGAATTGACGATGAAAACGAATGAAAAGTGACCAAGTCCTTATAAGTTATAATTAAACTTTAACGGACACCTAGTTGGCTTTCCCCCCCAGCCTGTAAGAAGCTGGCAAATTAAGTATTCATTAAAATAATTTTTTTATAACGATATCAGAAATAAGGAGCTTGGCCGTACGTGTGAAATCATACACTACGTTTTCTATATATTTTTTGACCAGGCGAGTGGTATTGATAATTATATATTTTAATTAATTAATAAACTTTAATATTTTTGTAGCATAACATTCTAAACGACTACGTTGATAGAGTCATTGGGCCAAATTTTTAATAGACCATGTTTGGAAAAAATATTAAAATGTTATGCTATTTTTCATTAGAACTCTAAGAGTGGAAATTAAATATTTTCCCAAATTAAACAAAGTAATCAACACTGCAAAACTTTCCACTGGTAAGTTAAATCTATGGAAGTTGTATTTGTAACGGAATGCCATGAGGGAACTGTTTCTCGTCAAGATGAACATGTTAGAAAGCTTTGTTTATGAATTAGATAATTCACCCGCTTGAGAAATTCCCAGCGTTAAAAAAAATTATTAAATTGGTTGATTTTATATTACGACTATCATCCCAATGATAATTGTTGCCACATCACAAAGGGAAGCAGATCCAAAGTTAGAATAAATCAAGAAAGAAGTCAGAGCCATCAAAGAAGACAATGAGCGAAGAGAGAGTCAAATCAAAACACCCGTTAATCATTTTTTAACTATTTTCTAAGCATTTCCCTTGACCTTAATTATTTATCCACAATTTCCCTATCTTTCCTTTCACCATTTGAGATCTTGTTCTCGTTATCTGTTTCTATATTAATGGAGTACTGATTTATCACGATCATTAATGTGGTTACAAATTAATTAATGTGGCCAATAGCTTTTCTATTATTGTTATATATATATATATATATATGAACTCATTCAAACATCTAACCATAAAATTTTGAAAATGGGTACCATTTTGATTTGAAAATGATGCCCTAAATATCCACCAGTCAATATATATGTGCCCGTGCATCTACCTGCTTGCTAAGCACCAAGAACTCTGATAGCCAAAATTCCTCCCTTTGACAAAACCATGAGGGCATTGCAGCTTCTGATGCTACTAGGCATGCTGCTATCTCCAGTCACCCTTTCACTAGCTCGTAAACCTAGAAGAGAGATCAGAGATCGTGAGGTGTATGGTAATGGCAGAATCTTCGATATCACCCACGAGATCAATTCTAACATGCCCACATGGGAATCCAAGGACGGTCTGGGCCAGTTCATTTGGCTTGTTACTAGCATGAAGAACGGTTCCAAACTTAATTCTTCTCAGTTTAAGCTGTCTACACACACAGGCACGCATGTTGATGCACCTGGACATTTCTACGAGGATTATTATGAAGCTGGATATAACGTCAATTCACTTGACTTGGGTGTGCTTAATGGTAATGCAAATTTTTCCGTGCTTCTGTTTCCTTTGTTTTTTGCTTGTTGATTGTATGCTTTAATTGCTTAAATAGACGATAGCATATTCTTGGGACGTTATATGATGATTTTAGGAAAATAAAAATTGCCTTAAAGATTAGCCCATACATGGAGTTTAAGCCCTCAGTGGCTCAATATATTGTGTTATTGCTGGTGTTTAATTATCGATTTTCAAGGTGTTAGTCGGATGGTTATAATGGTTTGGAGGTGTGTTTTACAATCTTAGTTCCTGCAATTTCATGTTGGAGATCACCAATCATTGTTGTGTTTCTTCTTCTTCAACAGGCCCTGCACTGCTGGTTGATGTTCCAAGGGATAGTAACATAACTGGTATGTGTTTAAGATGGACTCATTTCTACTCTGCAATCCATACTACTGGTTTGTGTGTTAGAAAATTCTAGTTTCTCTGTATGAGATAACTATGTATGTCTAATTAGACAAGGTCAAAGTGCTTGTTAGATTTTGCCCATGTATCAATTTTAATTTATGGAATTGCTTAAAAGAAATTCTTGAAAATCCACTCGCCGTTTACATTGATGATGACTGATAAGACCTATCTTAATAGTTTTTTAATACATCATGCTATAATAAGTCAAGCTTCTTGCATCAGCGGAGGTTATGAAGTCCTTGAATATTCCAAGGGGAGTGCATCGTGTGCTATTCAGAACTTTAAATACTGACAGGTAACTTTTTACTTAATTCGTGCATTAAGTTTCTGCATCTCAAGTTTTAATACTGATAACGAAATCCAGAAATGTTTTCTGCAGATTCTTTTCTATACTAATTTAGCAGAAACATAGAAATTAATTCGTTGATGAACTGGAATTGAAATTCTAATTTGCGTTCTGTCTTCACTCTGTCTTGTATCAGAAGACTTACCTTGACTAAAGGACCGCCCTTGTTTCTGTCATTAGTTTGATTCAAATAGCATAAAATGCTGCTAAATCTAAAGGAAACAGCACTTTACAGATATTGGATTTAATCGAATTTCAGGAAGCTTATGTATAAGAAGGAATTTGACTCGAGTTATGTTGCATTCATGGAGGACGGGGCAAAATGGTTGGTTGAGAACACAGACATCAAACTAGTTGGTAAGATTAGATTAGTCCCCTGTTTTGCTTATGGTATCCAAATTCTCTCTGCATTGTAAGATACTGTACATCTCTGTATCATTATTTTACGAAACTGATGGTCTTTCTGTTATGAAATGCAGGAGTTGATTACTTATCCTCTGCTGCATATGTGAATTTAATCTCACCTCATCTTATTTTTCTGAAAAAAAGAGTAAGAAATTATTTTGATTACAATTACTTCTGAGGACACTTGTTTTTCACTTAATAACCGTCTGCTCTTTCAGCTTACTGCCTTGCATGAATATGGATTCCTTTCTGGATATAAAATGGAAATTAAAGACTATGTCAAAAGCTGAAATTAATTGACTGTGCACAAATGTTGCAGAAAATCATTCTTGTGGAAGGCCTAAAACTTGACAACATTATACCAGGACATTATAATGTCCATTGTTTACCTCTGAGGATGCTTGACGCTGATGGATGCCCGGCAAGATGCGTTCTTATCAAATGATATTTGAACTCTGTAACTTGTAATCTATTTAATTATCCTTTTCAACGGTTGTAAGTTATTTGATCTTTGAAGGTGATGTATCATTATATCTGCCAGTCAATAATTATCTAGGGAATCATCTCTCTTGTTCGTTGTGAAACTTTGAATTTGTATGTTGATGTCTGGATAATGTTCATATGCATCAAAATTGAACGACAGCTGGAAAAAAAACTCTGATTGCAGCATCAGTCATGAAACTTTTCTCAATAACTGGCTAACTATGATAGCTATGGTTTTGGATTTGGATTTCTGTATCTAAGCCGAAGGCAAAATTATCAGGCAAGACCTCTCATAAGAAAGCAACTTCCATCGCTTTCCCATTCTAGTCCTTCAGCATCAAAAAATTGTTCTGTAAATTAAGTCTGTAACCTGGCTAATGAACACAAAAATCACATAAATAAAAAGAATATAATGATCCTCACGTGATATTGCGGTGGAAGACGAAGTCTACCCAGTAATTGCTCTTCTCCACGACTTCTCTCTAAGTGCATTCGTCCAAACAACTACCTATCTATATATATATATATACACGTGTAATGTGTCTTTGCCTGCGCTTTAATTAGCACCCTGGTAGCCAAATTCCTTCCTCGGACAAAAAACATGAGAACATTCTAGCAGCTTCTGCAGCTGCTATGCACTGGCGTGCTATCTCTAGCAACCCTTTCGACAGCTGATGATCCTGTTCATGTGACAAGAGAGAGTGCTGAGGCATATAGTAATGGGAGAGTCTTTGATATCACCCACCAGATAATTCCTAACACGCCCACATGGGAATCCAAGAACGGTCTGGGGCATTACATCAGGCTCGTTGCGGGCCAGCAACTTTTCTAATTTTTGCTCAAATCAGTCTGTGAACATTTTTTTTTTTCAAAATTCAATCCCCTTCAAATTGTTCAAGTCAATAAAATAAAATTTTATTTTACCAATCAATTAAATGTGGATTTTTTTCTTCACACCACTAAAACTGAAGCTGATTGAAGCAAACCATCAAAATCCGATATCCTAAATCAACCTCTAATTTGAAAAAATAAATTTAAAAAAATAAAAAATTGAGTGAAAAAAAAATCAAATTTATTACTTTGTATAATTAACTATGTCTTTTAGTGTGTGTTTAATATTGTAGTGTAAAAGAGTGTTTAAAAGTGTTTTTCAATAAAAAAAAATATATTAAAATAATATTATTTATTTATTACATTAACATATCAAAATCACCTAAAAAATATTAATATAATTTTTTTTAGATAAAAATATTAATTTAATATTTTTTTAAGTAAAAAATAATTTAAAAAACAAATTAACGTGAAAAATCTGATCAACATCTAAAGTTATGATTAATACTTGTTACGTGTAAGTAACCATATCAACCTTAATTTCTTCGTAAATCAATAGCATATACTTGCAACACACCTACAAAGTTACATGGAGATCTGAGCCAAAACTGAACACCGTGAAGATCTGTTTCGTTTTGGTGAGGTTCAAGCACGTTCAACAACCATGAACTTGAACAGCACGCGTAAAAACAACAGCCATAACTCAATTCAAATGTCTCATAAGAATGCGTGAGGCGGACTAGGTGATCTTAAAGTTCGTCTGCAACAAATTATCGAGATCCAAACCACAAGTTAAAAGCTTAATATACACCAAGGTATTCAAATAACTTTCAGATAAACAAGAATCCCACAAGTCTTTAGCGTCCATGGGTCATTGACTTATGGAAGTGCTAACAATACTCTACACTTGAATAGCAGTTTACGCACTGAAAAAGTGAGGAGTAGCTCAGAATTTATGTAGCAACAGAGATCTAATCAATTTCATGAACACTTGTGATTCCAACGCTTTCTTTGGACTACAGTGCATGGTTGTAAAGGTTAACTGGTGACGTCGAAACCCAGGTAATGAGTTGGAGAAGGAAAGGAGCTCTTACAGCATCTTTCTTTGCATGCTACATATATCTTGCTTTTCAAGATGAAAGCATTAATAACATTTTAATATTTCCTCTTAGGATCCTCGAACATGTATGATTGGGTGCGGTTGAGCACCTTAGCCTTCCTTCTACCCGACGATAAGGATTAAGGAACAATTCTTAAAACGAGGAGTAGCATTAGCCGAAAGTTTGCTCACGTTCTTCATGGATGAGTGATTCTATTTATGTTCATGATAAACGCAACAGAAGCTCAAATAAACTGATGAGGTGTATGAAATAACTACACAGGAAAAATAAATTAAACATAAAGGAGGTGGAGCTGACTTTAACTTGTTGAAGAGCCGTGTGAAAGATTAACTCTCTGTTAGGATATTGCCATTTATTGGCAATACCCCACCACCACTAAGTGGTAGCACCATTAGTGCCACTAATGGTGGCATGTTTTAAGGTCTTCTTGTCCCACCATTGTCTCCCATGTGCAGCTGCTGGAAAGAAGAAGAGAAGCCACCATTAGCCTATAAATGAGGCATGCAAAGAGAGCTAAGTGAGATAGTAGAGAGAAGTGAGAGCAAACGTGAGTGTGTGCAAGAGTGAAGAGAGAAAGAGGAGCTGCAATGGCAGCAGCCATTGCAGCAGCTGCAAGGCAGCAAGAGAGATGGGAGTTGAGTGATTAGATCCTCCTCCATGTATTTATTGTATCCTTTCTCTAATCTCTAATAAATGGACTCTCTCCCGTGGATGTAGGCGGTTTTGCCGAACCACGTAAATTATTGTGTCTCAGTGTGCTTATCCCTCCGTTGAGCAATTATCAGTTCATCACCGGTCACCGGACTCCGCCCAACAATTGGTATCAGAGCATATGGTTAAAGTGGTGTTTGATTTTTGCTCAAAAATGAAAGTTGTCAAAATTGTATTTTGACCATACCACTGTGTAGAGGAGGACGAGACGAAGCCACTGGTGAAAACCGCGTCGAAATCGGACGCCGTACATGTCCACACGCGCCGACGAAGAGACTGGCCACGCGCGCAGACGCGCGCCACGCGTCACACGCGTCTTCTTCGCCCGGATGGCTGACCCGACCCGAATACCAGACGACCCGACCCACGTGGCTGACCCGGATAAGGGTGACGTCATCATGACGTAATTTGTGACGTCATCATGCACAGTAAGCATGGCCCAAGATGACATCATCATGATGTATTGGTGACGTCAGCAAACACAGTCAGCATGCCATGCCAGCAGACACGTCAGCGAAGTGGGACCCACATGCCATGTCATCAGCCGCGAGCCGAGCCACGCCGAGCCGAGCTGAATTGGAACTGAGCCGAGCCGCGAGTCGAGGGATAGGATCCAGTGTAGCTGATCCTACGTGCAACCGGATCTGAGATTGAATCTGAGCCGTTGATCAGGCCAGAATTGTTTTGATCAAATCTTAGCCGTCTGAAGTGCGATTTGGACGATTCAAGACATGTTTCCAGCTAATTTGATCATTCCGGATGCAATGGTACGGTCCGATCGTTGAGATTCGAGACCGAAAATGGCAGTGGTGAATTATGAAAGAGAGATTGCCCGATCAGGAGGCATCTGAGGGTCTGGACTGAGGTCGATGGAGATGAAGAAGAAGAAGAAGAAGGTGCACATGTTTACCCAATTACATGTGCTAAACTGTTAAATGGAAAAATATAATGCCTTGGTGGAAGGCAAAATTGGGACACTCAGGACACCCGAGATGTGGACGATTTGAGGTGTAGAGTGAAAACTGATGAAGACCAATCTTGACGAATCTAAACACTAGTAGTCTCGCCAGATGTTGAGAAATCAGGTATGAAGCCAGGATACCCAGATCACTTGCAAAGGAGAGCCGCAACAAAGCTAGCAAATGGTTGTATATACGGAGAGACAGTACGATGGATAGATATAGCCTAAGAAGTTCTGTCTAGGAGATTGGGTTTTAAGCGGGACCAGTGTGACCCCTCCAATCTTTCCTGGGAACTTGCTTAGTGGAAGGATTATCCATACGGTACTATTTTCGTATATATAGCAGTTTGTAATGAAACGGTTGAAGACTAGCAGGATGACGGCACAAGGGGAATAGTTGGGTTCCGCATGATCAAGGATCTGATGGAGTGGTGATTTCTTCAAAGAAGCTAGATTCGGTGACTGTGATTTCTCAAGGGGAGAATTGATGAAGACCCTGATAATGGAAGAGAAATACAGCAAGGGAATAAAGATTGGCACCCTATTTTGACTTGGACAGGTGTTATGACAGGATGAGCTGCTGTCAAACATAAACAAGGAATAGGGAGAAATCTGGAGAACAGAAATTGCACAAGGGCACACGGAGATTGTGCAAGAGTACCCGAGGGATCCAACGAGGTACTGTAATGAGACAACAGGTGCAAGGAGAAGAAGTGTTCCCAGATGAAGCTCAGAGCAGAGACTGTTAAAGTTTGTACAACAGGAAGTCTTTTATGCTCTTGATGAAGACAACAGGCGAAGACCTTTCAATGCATGCAAGGATGGAAAGAGAGCTGTTGCAGAGGCACCTAATTGAGGGGGTGCAAATGCCTATGATAAAAGGCGAAGACACCAAAGAGAGTGGTGTAGGTGGAGCTGTCAAGCAGAAAGGCGTAGAAGCTCCAAACATAGAAATCGAGGTGGAGGATTGCGAGGAGTATACCGCAACTTTCTCTTTCTATATAGTCAGTGGCAGTAATCTCTCCCAAGTCCACATGGTGGTAGAGAATCTTGAAGCCACTTGAGTCATCCCGATGAAGGAGGATGAGACCGCTCCAAGACGAGCGGAGACACCTCGGATGGAAGGTGTGAGGGCCATGATATGAGCCCAGTTCAGACCGCCGCATGACGACGAGCGGAGACACCTCAAGAGAAGGTGTGGGGGCCACGATATGAGCCCAGTTCAGAACGCCCCAGAGCCGATGTGATGGCTAGATATAAGTGGACAGATGGATAGCCAATGAAGTGGCTATGATGAGTATGAAGACAAATGCAGGATTGACTTTCATGGATATTGCCCCCATGCTAAAGATCAATGAGCTAGAAGACATTTGCCTTGGACAATAAGTGTGTGACTTGTGGAGCATTAAGACGCGGCTGCTATGAAGGAGCAGAGGGCATGCGCAGGTTCCGGGAACGAGTTGACTCTTGTCAAGGTGGTGAGCTCGGTAATGGCATTGTAATACTCAGAGTATGGAGATAGATATGGATCAACCTTTAATGGGCTGCCCCCATGGTTAAAGGTGGAGAGCTACCTGGACTCTTACGACTAAGAGCGAGAGACTCATGGAGAAGTAAGGCGTGGTTCCTATGGTGGAACAGAGGGCAGGCGCAACTCCTAGATGAGTAGACTCTTGGAAGAGTGGTGGGCTTGTGATCATATTGAGATACTCAAATAATGACTGTCGCACTTGGAATATCAGTTTGAGGGGGTGTTGTAAGCCTTGGTGTAAGGCTTGATAAATCATTCCGGACCGAGCATGGCTGATACGCTCGAAGGGGAATGTTGTGTCCCAGAGACAAGCGTTAACACTCTTCAGATGTGATGTGTGAGACCATCTGGTTGAAGTGATCCTTTGGTGTAAGCAAAGGTGTGCTTTGGTGACTCTGGTTATTGAAAGGTTTGGCGAGTACCTGTAAACTTGGCCACGGACGCTCTCGAAATGGTAAGCTTGGAAGAGCTGCAGGATGCAAGCTTGTGCTGAAAAAGCAAGAGGACAATTGCCCACATAAATGGCAAAGGGGGTGATTGTTAGGATATTGCCATTTATTGGCAATACCCCACCACCACTAAGTGGTAGCACCATTAGTGCCACTAATGGTGGCATGTTTTAAGGTCTTCTTGTCCCACCATTGTCTCCCATGTGCAGCTGCTGGAAAGAAGAAGAGAAGCCACCATTAGCCTATAAATGAGGCATGCAAAGAGAGCTAAGTGAGATAGTAGAGAGAAGTGAGAGCAAACGTGAGTGTGTGCAAGAGTGAAGAGAGAAAGAGGAGCTGCAATGGCAGCAGCCATTGCAGCAGCTGCAAGGCAGCAAGAGAGATGGGAGTTGAGTGATTAGATCCTCCTCCATGTATTTATTGTATCCTTTCTCTAATCTCTAATAAATGGACTCTCTCCCGTGGATGTAGGCGGTTTTGCCGAACCACGTAAATTATTGTGTCTCAGTGTGCTTATCCCTCCGTTGAGCAATTATCAGTTCATCACCGGTCACCGGACTCCGCCCAACACTCTCAAGCGAACATTTACTTGATCAAGAATTATGATACGTGATATTAGCTCAATCCTCGTATATGGTCGTTTTTGACAACTATAAAAGGAGCTGTTATCAATGACAATTTCATTACCAAAGTAGCAAACTAGCCTTTAACAATGAAGAATCAACTCAGGTCTTGCTCGACAGTTCTGAGTTTACTCCTAATGCTTGTTGCTGTATCAGAGGCATCTGTATCAGGCATGGTAAGCGCCCCAAGTTATGCAAGATGCATGATCAAGAGATACAGGCATTGCTATAACCTGGAGCATACTTGCCCTTCATTCTGCCATAATGGCTGCACAGTCGAATGTGTCTCTTGCATGCCTATGTGTGTTGGAGACTCGAGCCCGATCCTAGACTATTCTTTTTCGTTGCCAAACCCTCTCGCTCTTCTTCCACTAGAATTCCCAAAATCTCATACCCGTTCGTTGCTAAATATTCATCCATCAGAGTCTAATGGCAATGATGGCAAAAGTCCACCAAAATCTGAAGTGTCTAATGAAAAGCCATCACCTCCAGGACATAGCGGCGATGGTGGTGGTGAATCTGAAGGATCTAACAAGAAGCCCTCACCTCCAGTAGACAGCAATCATGATGATGGATCTAACAAAAAGCCTTCACCTCCAGAAAACAACGGCCATGACAACTCTGAAGGATCTTACAAAACGCCTCCACCACCAGATTCTGATCATCCACCATCTCAAACCCCTCCAATTTATGTAACTCCGCCCTCAACTCCATCATCTTCGCCATCATCACACTCACCTCCTACAACCATTCCATCTTCACCACCATGGTCAACACCTTCACCAACACCTCCTACTACCACTCCCTCTTCACCTTCACCTCCATCTTCTTCCACTCCTCCACCAACACCTCCTACTACCACTCCTACTTCACCTTCTCCTCCATCTCAATCCACACCTTCTCCAACACCTCCTAACATCACTCCATCTTCACCTTCACCAACACCTCCTACCACCACTCCCTCTTCTTCACCTTCACCTCCATCTTCATCCACTCCTTCTCCAACACCTCCTACCACCATTCCATCTTCACCTTCACCTCCATCTCAATCCACACCTTCTCCAACACCTCCTACTACCACTCCACCTTCACCTTCACCTCAATCTTCATCAACACCTCCCAACACTACTGCTTCACCATCTACACCTACTCCAACACCTCCTACAACACCATCTAATCCTTCTCCACCATCTACTCCTACAGCGTCTCCGCATACTCCCACTCCACCTACTTCCTCTTCTCCCCCTCCATCGACTCCTTCTACCTCACCCAAGACAGCCCGGTGTAAAAACAAGTACTACCCCAGATGTTACAACACTGAGCATGTGTGTCCCAGTGCATGCCCTGGTGGATGTGAAATTGATTGTGGCACTTGCAAGCCTGTTTGCAGTAAGTAGTTCAAAGCAATTAATATTCTTACACTATCATCTAAGTTTAAATTCCATTAGTTTAATTTCATAACATGAAGAAATATGATGCTTCTTTAGCCAAGTTTTTGGTTTATAAATGGACCAAGGGATCCATTGTATCATCGAATTATAGTTGCTTTTCTGTTTGGCAGAGTGTGATAGACCAGGAGCAGTGTGCCAAGACCCTCGTTTCATTGGTGGTGATGGCATTACCTTCTACTTTCATGGCAAGAAGGACCACGATTTCTGCCTTCTATCAGACCCGAACCTCCACATCAATGCACATTTCATTGGAAAGCGAAATGAGAACCTAACGCGGGACTTCACTTGGGTCCAGTCCATTTCTATCTTCTTCGACAAACACCAACTCTTCCTTGGTGCACTTAAAGCATCTACATGGGATGACTCTGCGGACCGCCTCTCTCTCGCTTTTGACGGAGAGCCCCTGAACTTCCCAGGCAATGAAGGCTCCAAATGGCAATCCACAAGTGTGCCAAGTGTATCCATCACTAGAATTAGTGACAGCAATAATGTCGTAGTTGAAGTTGAGGGACTCCTAAAGATCACAGCGAAGGTTGTTCCTATAACTGAAGAGGATTCAAGAATTCACAATTATGGCATAACCAAGGACGATTGTTTTGCTCATCTTGATCTTGGTTTTAAATTTTACTCTCTAAGTAACGAAGTCGACGGTGTGCTGGGCCAAACATATAGACCAGGATATGTGAGTCGTGTAAATGTGGGTGCGAAGATGGCTGTGATGGGAGGAAACAAAGAGTTTGCCACTTCAAGCTTATCTACCCCAGATTGTGCTGTAGCCCGTTTCAGAGGTGGTAATGGCTTTGAAGGGGCGGGCTATATGGGAGGTCTTGAGTTACCAAGCATGAGATGTGCAAGTGGGATTGATGGTGAAGGAGTCGTGTGCAAGAGATAGGCTTAATTATGAATCAATTATGAGACGTATGCATTAATACGATTGATAAAGAGAATAAGGTCGAGAATCACTGGGGATAAAAATAAAATAAAAAAGAAACCCTCTTGTACTGCACATTTAAAAGCTTCATGACATCAATTGTGTCTTGATAAAAAAGAATTCCGGCAATTTAAAACTGAATTTTCTTCTGTTGAATCTCAATAAAAATTCTAATGATTTTCGTCTTTTTCAAGGGTCTTCATCATCGAATGACTTGCTATCAGAATCTACCTGTTTATTAGAACCATATGTCTCCACAGCCACAGGAACATTGAAAGATATTTGTTGTGCAAGTTCGAGCAGAGATAATTCTAAATTTTTTGATGGCTAAACACTTTATAGGGCTGCCTGCCCTGTTACAAGGCTTACAAAAACAGAGCAATAATGTTGAAATAGAATATATTTTCGAAATTTTGATGGCCTTAGCTCACCATGAAGTTTCTGAAATTGAGTTAATGAGGCAGGATATAAAGTAAAACTCAAAAGTTGAATTAAGATGGACATTGGAATGAAGTACAATTTGGTGCATTTTCGTAACGTATTATTTATAGTCATGCAAAGTATTTGAACAAAGTAATATTTTCGTATCTTCAGCCCCCTTGAGAAATATTCATGATTGCTTTCTCTCGACTTGGTTGTATATTGTTCTTCTTCCATTTCTCTTCTTACCTGCAAATCAGTTGTCAAACTTGAGCAATTTAAAGATTAAAGTCTTCGAGACAGTTAGTTTGGTCATTCATCGAGTTAAGCAGGATATACCTGATCTTTGTCTTGTTCTAGGATTGACAAGTCGGGGTATAAACACCCCAGTTCCTCCATTGTCATTTCTCCACAAGCTTCCAAGCCACTTCGGAACTGAACTGCTATTCTCGCTTTCCCAACAACTAAAGTAGCTTCCTGGTTGTGCTGCAATGGTTACGGTGGTTGTTAACCTCTTCAATCTTTGCTTGTTAGCACTTGTGGAGTTTAGATGTCTGGTTTGGAGGAAATCTTCATCTTCATCTTCATCTTCTGTCAAAAGCAAAACCTGCTTTCTAATTTCAGCATAAAAAACGTCATCTTCATTCATTCCTTCGTGCTCGAGATTTTGGTCTCTGTTCATGGTCATGTTGGGTCGTAAAAATCTATGGGCTCCAACTAAGCATGGACTGCAAAATACAGAAGAACCATGTATAAAGGCCAACGCTTTTTCAGAGGGTGCAGAGAACGCAGGTAAATTAGATCCATCCAAGTCCAAGGAATATTTATAGCGCTGTATGCTTTGTGAACGTCCTTTACCTGTCTGCAAAATTTGTTTCAATTGATCCGACAATCTGACATAAGATCTTGGAGTTAAGAAAGTCCGAAATTCATTGGATTGGCTCTATTATGCTTAAAAAAACAAGTAAATATGTAAGATAGTATGGTGTATCATCGTATTTGCTTTTTAAATATTTTTTTATATTAAAATATATTTTAATAATATTTTTTTATTTTTTAAATTATTTTTAATATCAGTACATTAATTTTAATTTAAATATATTAATTTAAAATTAATAAAAAAATTAAAAAATTAAATTTTTTTTAAAAATACTCTTAAAACATAAAAATAAATAAATCTTTTAAAAGTCGCTAACCTCAACACATAGCTTATTTTTCTAGTCCATTGATCTGGCCCAAAGCTACTAACTAAAAATATTCGTTGAGAAAACTCCATTTGACTCTCGTACATTTATAAATTAAACAGTTTTTTTAATCTAATTTCTTCAATACAGATGTTAAGTAAATGATTTGCTTTTAAAAAAAATCAATTAAAATAAGTAGATCAAAGTTGATTGTGAACAAGGTATGTCTTTCCTTGGTCTCTTATAATTAATTAAAAAGGATGTTACGCACTGGTCTTCATTTTCTTGCAAATAGTTTTGAAAATAAAAATCATTTAAAAAACATAAAAGTTATTTCAATTTTTAGTATGTTTTTTTTCTAAATTTACTTTTTAACTGATATCCTCTTTCTAATTTTTAAAAATTGTTTGCTTTGTTTTTTCTAAGTACTGATTCATCTTTAAAATTATTCATGTGATTTTGTAGTACATCAAAGGATTTATTTTCAGTTTTTTCTATTAAATTGTAGATAAATAAGTTGTGTTTTTTGGTTCATTTATAAGAATAAAGAACCATACATTCTCAATTATAATTAACCTTCAAAATAAGTAAAAGAGAAGGTATAAAGTTAAAAGGATAAAAGAGGCAGAATATTTTCATATGTACGTAAATATTTTCAAAAATAAGTTGTTATTTTCTACTGCTTTTTTTTTTTTTTTCGATTCTATGTTAATTTTGGACTCTTAATTATCTTTTTTATTATTATATGATTCTGATTTTTGCTGCCCTTTAAATATTAGTTCATAGCATTTTTTAAGGGATGTACGCCTCGCAGAGATGCATAACTTATCAAACTTTATTTAAAAAAATAAAATTAGAATTTTTGTTTTTACTGTGATAATTCAAATTTGATCATTATTCTGTATTTATGCTAGTCTTTCTCTTATAAGTAAATTAGAGCTTGTTTGGGAACTATTTGACTTGTGTGATTTTTCTTGTTTTTTAAACTTTCAAAATCTGATCTTTTATTAATAATTTGATGAGATGAATCTTATATTTTATACTAAAAGTCTAAATAATACTATGTGTATATATATTTATATTTATATTTAAAATTATAAATATAAAAATCGTAAAAATAGCAAAGTATTTACCCAGCTAAAATTCATATAAAGAGAGAGTTTAAATCAAAGAACTCGTTAAAAAAAATTGATATTTTTTCTTTAATGAATCGAACAATTAATTGATTTTATCAAATATATTATTGCTTTATCAGTTCATGATTATACTATTGTAACAGTAAAAAAGTTTAAAAGCTATGTTCATGGCTTCTCAGTTTAATATTCGGTATTATTAATTTAACATTTATATTTTTTAATTCTCAAAAATATATTTTATGTTTTTTCTCTGTTTTCAAAGTAAACCATGTAAAAAAAGAGAGGATAGATCTCAATTTTTTATCTTATATTTTTAAATATAAATAATGTATATGGTATGTTTTTGGATTTTCTTATTTATTTAGGATATTTGATATTGTTAAATTATTTAAAAATATTTTATTTGATTAAATTTAAAAAATTATAGAAATGAAAAAAAACTATTTTGTATCAAGTTGGATAAGCTTATTTAAACTTGAATAAAAAGAGAAACATTGAAATAATCAATGTTATTAAACTTCATCTCATTTAATGGGTCAACTTTGACGACAAATCAATTTTAAATAAATCTTAAATTAAATTAAAGTGAAAAAATAACTTAATTAAATTTCATCAATAAAACAATAAACATATAAGCCAATTAAACTTGATAAAAAATCAGTTTGATTTAAAAAAATTGAATTTTAAAAAATCAAAACAACTTTTTTTAAAATAAATCTTAAATTAAATTAAAGTGAAAAAATAACTTGATTAAATTTCATCAATAAATGATAAACATATAACCCGATTAAACTTGATAAAAAATCAGTTTGATTTAAAAAGAATTGAATTTTAAAAAATCAAATTTTTTTTTTATTTTTTTTATTTTTTTTTATGGATACCGTTTGGAATTTATCTTATCTGGCTTTGAAAATAAATGAAATGTAAACTCGGCCACATAGTAAATTGAAATTAACCCCAAGATCGATGTTGGAATATCTCATAACTCCTCCCCAGTGGCCTCGCCGCCTTCGCCAATTAAACCCGAAATAAAAGCCCAGTTTCTCTAAGAAATAAAGCCCAGTTTAACCGAAGCCCCACCCAACAGCCCACGAGACAAATAAGAAACCGAGATCCACTCTTCTTCAGTTTATTAGTGCTCTCTATCTCTCTTTCTCACACACGAACGCACACAGACAACTCCAAAACCCACAACAATGGAGAGCGTCTCGTACCAACGCTTCCCAAAAATCAAAATCCGAGAAATGAAAGATGACTACTTAAAATTCGAGCTCCGTGAAACCGACGCGTCAATGGCCAACGCTCTTAGGCGCGTCATGATCGCCGAAGTTCCAACAATCGCAATCGACCTCGTTGAAATCGAAGTGAACTCATCGGTCTTAAACGACGAGTTCATTGCTCACCGACTCGGCCTCATTCCTCTCACCAGCGAGCGCGCTATGGGGATGCGATTCTCGCGTGACTGTGACGCTTGTGATGGTGACGGCCAGTGTGAGTATTGCTCTGTTGAGTTTCATTTGAGAGCCAAGTGTATAACGGACCAGACGCTTGATGTTACCAGTAAGGATCTGTACAGTTCGGATCATGCCGTTATTCCTGTTGATTTCTCTGATCCTTCTGACGCTAATGATCCTTTCGATCATACAGAGACGCAGAGGTATTTTTTGTTGTTTTTCTTTGGTACTTTGGGGATTTTTTTAATTATAGGGTTTAAGGGGTTTGTTGGTTTTGAGTGTTAAACTGAGCAGAGGCAGTTATTGTTGTTTTTGAAGAGTAATGTGGGGTTTTCTGATGCTAACGTTAGGGTTTTGTTAGAAACCTGTGTTCTTTGTTTTTTTTTGTTGACGTTGTAATTTAAATATGGGTTGTTCATAATTTTGTTATTGCATGGCAAAAAAGTTAGGACTTCTTAGGTTTTATTGTGTTTTCAGGGTTTAGGGAATGCTTCTTCTATTTTTTTGGGTGGTTGTTTCCTTAGCTGTAAGTTGAGATGGAAATGCGATTCTTGTTCATTTTATTTATTTGTCAATTAATTTGTATATGGTTAAAAGCTGCATGATTTGAGAGGAAAACTCTGGATTTTTAATTTTTTTTTTCCTGTTAAAGTGAAGTATTTAGTATTGAATCTAATTTACAAACGAATGAAATAAACTAATACTTTCATGCGCTGGTTGACGTTGTAAAAAATGGACCTGAGTTTGTTGTATTTGTTTTGGGTTGTGTTGTGTTTATGTAGGGGGATTATTATTGTGAAATTGCGCCGTGGGCAAGAACTGAGACTGAGGGCCATAGCTAGGAAAGGGATTGGGAAAGATCATGCGAAATGGTCTCCTGCAGCAACTGTAACTTTTATGTATGAACCTGAGATTCATATCAATGAAGATTTGATGGAGACTTTGACACTTGAGGAAAAATTAAGTTGGATTGAAAGCAGTCCTACCAAAGTTTTTGATATTGACAAAGTTACCCAACAGGTTGGTTGATTTTATGTTCTAATATATTTCGTTTATGTCAATAACTTTTTATAGTGTCTTGGACATTGTTGAGGCATGAATCTGGTACCTAAAATAATTGTTTGAATGTTTTTCCTGTTCTTATCTTTGCCTACCCATAAAAACACCATCCTCTTTCTATTTTCTATAGTCCTCAACCTCTTCAAATGTATGTGTCTTAAAAGGCACACGGTACTTTTAGTTAAAAGGTAGTTTCTGCGGATGCTTCTCACCTTGTTTTCTGACCTCTTGTGCATGCTACAGAACTCAACTAAGGGTATCCTTGGTACAGGAGTAAGTAGTTGGGAAGTTCTACAAGTGCTTGTTGTTAGAAAGTATGAATATTCTTGTTTTTGAATTTGCGTGTGCAACAGCTTCTGGCACAGAAAATGGATTTGAACGTCGAACATCTTTTTTCAGCTCAAGGTTTTCAGTTTGAGACTTTGGGTGTTTGTCTGTACTTGTCTTCCATCTTTATGAATCTATTCAATTCATGTATGCCCAAGGATGCAGACTTTGGATTGAACCCTGCAAAATTCTTCTGTTGTATGATGATTGTTCTGTACTTTGATCTTCCAATTTTGTTAGAATCCTTGAACCTGGTACATGGTATGCTATTATTTTATAACTCACTGAGATCATATTGCTGATATATGTTACATAGGAAGCCCTAGGTTGTGGATGCTGAAAACTGTCTTCAGGAAGATTTGAGTGTTAAGTGGAAACCTTTGGCAACTAATGTGTGCTTGCAACACATAATTGATGTGAATCCTTGATGGATATCAATCTTTGACAACATTTTTTTGGATTCCCTGCTGGTTTTCTGTAAGCTTATGGTGTATTTGCTGTGTGTTGTTGAGCTTGCACTGTTGAACTAAAAACTGAGATACAAGCGAAGAGATTATCCCAGCCCAAAGGGGTGCTGAACTGTGCAGAGTAGAAATAGTATACTCTTGTGTCTAAGATTTCAATTGGTGTTATTCAACCCATCCCATACAGTAAACTATGATGCAAAGATAAGGATATCCTTGGTAAACTATAAGCCAAGCTCATAAGGTTCCCAACATGCACTGGGCTGAAAAGGCCAGTTATTGGGTGGTTGAGTTGCTATTAATTGCATCTGTAGACCAGCTCTTCCTTTCATCAATTGTCCACAATTAGTCTCTTGAGTTCATTTTGATCATATCTCATAAATATCACAACTGATTATTTATTTCCTAATAACTTACCAATCACAATTCATAAACAGCACAACTGATTATTGCCTCGTAACTTATCAAGTCTAAATGTGGCATTGACAGAGATTATGCGTTTTTTGTGAAATTGACTCTGATCAACTATAGCAAGCAGTTATTTTAGCAGCTATGGCTTAAAAGTACTAAGATATGTTATTTTTTTTAGTTATGATGATAACCCAATGTTGATTCGAATTGTTTTCTGCTTCTATTGAACTGTTGTGCTTTCTGCTGAAACATTTCCTTTCTAGGTTGTAGTGGTTGATCCTGAGGCCTATACTTATGATGATGAAGTGATTAAGAAAGCTGAAGCTATGGGGAAACGGGGACTCATTGATATTCGTGCCAAGGAAGACAGTTTCATATTTACTGTGGAATCTACTGGTGCAGTCAAGGCTTCTCAGTTGGTTCTTAATGCTATCGAGATTTTAAAACAAAAGCTTGATGCTGTTCGACTTTCTGATGACACTGTTGAAGCCGATGATCAGTTTGGTGAACTTGGTGTTCACATGCGCGGAGGTTGATCGAGCTGGTAAATGTCACCTCATGGCTAGAATACCAATTTACTTCCTTTGCTTTAATGCAATTCTATTTGCTGTACTAACAGACCAATGGATGATAATCTGTTTTCTTCTAGGTTATGTACTTCTTGATGAGACATTAACATCTACCAGCTTTTTTGGAACTTGCAGTGAAAAGAGGACCTTCTTAACATATATATAGGTTTTTCTATTTGGCATGTTGAAAGTGTATGCGGCAGGCAAATTGTTGGATGACAACTTGCTTTGCACAATTTTTTCTCATTTAAAACATTACAGTTAAGCTGTATGAAAAAAATCTGCATGCGTATTGGTGATGCATCAATGCGTATTGCCTCATATAGTATAGAATTGAAGCAAGAAGGCAACATACGTGATCAGGTTGTTTTGTTTCATACGCTGTTCTCTCTGATTAAAAGTTTAAGATGTTCATTTGCTTGGATTAAAAAATGTTCTACATCTTGCATACGTAGGATATATTCAACAATGTGCTAGCATGAATCGTCTTGTGATCTGTGGATCTTTTGCTTATGTTTGTGTAACCACAACAAATCACTTCTCAGTGTACCCAAATATATTGGCCTCATTGCGCCGGGAATACCTAGTAGGAACCTGGCTTTGAAATTTCAAGGGTGTAGAGACTATGGATGATCGATTACAATTAAGATTCAGCTGGGCGACTCTGTATGTGTGGAGAGACCGAAAGGAAGTGGAGAGCAATGGAATTAGTCCACCAACCCCGCGTGAGAATTTCCACCAGCTGAAGTTTGGTTTATCGCGTGGTGATGAAAATTTTGGTTAAATTGATTTGGTTTGCAGATTCAGTTGAATAGAATTCTAATGCTATTTCCGGTGCCCTAAGGCGCCTAGAGTACCGATGTAGTTTCAACTGAAAATCACCGACCGGGACATGCAAGAAATGGGCAGGAACATTTCAGGTCTTAAAATTTTCCTCTGAGTGGCTCTTGTGACTTCCACGACGATTCCTCATGACGGTTGGCAGGGGTGTTCTCCGAACATATCAGAGGAAGTAACTTCCATGAAATAAAGGCCGACACTCTATGGATTACAGTAATTTTGTTATTTTTGGCCCGTTAACCATATTAACCCATTTGCCATCTCAACAACTCCTTGCAAATTTCTTCGAGTTGACCCGAAACCATCTGTCTTGATGTAATTTCTTTGTCGTCCAGTCTCGTGCGATCACAGCGAACCGACGACTTAGCGAGGAATCATAGTACACTTGTGTACCATGTAGAGTCACGGGTCGAAGGTTTGAAAGGAAATGTGTACTGGACAGTTAACCCCCCCCCCCCCCCCATCTAGTTGCAGGAAGTGACCTTATTCAGTACTAGCTGGCAACCATGATACAGTCACACTGTTGAAAGGTGTATGTGCTACCAGTGTCACATTGAAGGGAAAACCACTGAGCAACAGATGCTACTGGTGGCTCCTGATGATATGGGCCAAGCAGGGCTCTACATCACAGGAAACGGAAGAGCGGAGTATTGCATCTTCAATAGTTCTGCAGAGAAGGTACTATCAATTGTGTCTAAAATATAAATTCGATGTGGACAACGGGAGAAGCCAGATAGGGTTAAAAAAAAAAGGTTAATTCAGGTGTTACCGCAAACCAAGAGAATATCTAAACTAGCCGCCTATCTGAAAGGACTGTAACCAGGGATGTTGGGATGAGCACCTCGGAGATTCCTCTAATATGTATATCATCATCCCCAAACACTATTTTCTAGTTTGGTGAGCACCATTAATGCAGTTTGTTTAGAGTCGCGTCTTTAATTAGCTGATCAATTTCACACCAGTCAAATCTATGGATACGTCACAATTCAATGGTAACTAGCTGCATGGTTTCACTTGCTGGTTGCCAAACATACCATTTTATTGGTTAATTGGTGGTTGTTATCCGTCGTGTAAATGGAGGTTTTTGAAGCCCGCGCCCAGCCTCTCACCTGTATTGCTGTCAAGGTATTTGTGGGCATAATTACTCATGAGAGAAGTAATGCACAGTTTAGAGGCAAGGGAACAGGGAGAAGGGACCATTGGAGTTTGGCTTATTCATAGTTGGCTTTTGGGTGCATCTAAAATCCCCTCCCTCCCTCCCTTTGAAAACTCTGATGATAGAAGCTGGGTCACCCCTGGCCTGCCAGAAGATACCCCAAATCTTTGTCTGAAAGAGCAGGCATGCTTGCAGGACAGCAGCCAAGTTCCACAGATTCGAGACATACGCGTGGCCCTTGAAGACGTCAAATAATTCTGTTGTTTTTTTCTACTGTCCATATAAAGAGACTCCTGAGGCCTACAAGCAAGGCCTACACGGCCTAAGACAATAAAAAAATTTTACCTCATAAGGAATGTTATTATCGGACCCATCTATCTTTTCATTTAACCTTCCATTGGACCAGCTGCTACCCGTAACACTGATCTTACCAGTACTCCTCTGTTGAATGCTACTTGTCTACTTCCCGTGTAGCATCTCAATACAAGAAAGTTACATGTGTGGCGGAGAGGGAAATTATGCTCTCCTTCAGTTATATATCGATGAAGGTCCCCCTTGTTTAGTTTTTAAAGAGCTTATACGGTGTAGCTGTCTCCAGACTTGGCAAAGCAAACACCGTGGCTTTGAGCAAATTATGCTCAGTTCATCTAGTATGTTAGATGGGTTCGTTTATGGAACAGTTCATAAGAGCTCTGAAACTAGATGCTATTCAACCGAGTAATGCAAGGTGATATCGAGGAACGTTTTCTATTTTGGATTCCAACTTCTGTAATTCTCGTGTAATAAAATTAGATGAAGTCCAACAATGCTGACATCGAAGGGACACAACATTGAAATCTCAACACAACAATTTAACGGTTGTTCCCGGCCTCTTTATTAACACTGTGAAAGACATCGGGTTCGGTAATCAATTCACAGGTCGGACCACATAATTGGTGTTAATTATTTTGTGAATATAGCTTCATTGAATGTTTGCTGTATAGATGTCAGGTTGTCTTATCACATTAAATTAGGCTGTACATGTTCAGGAATGCATGGTTTATCGCAAATGGAGTGAATTTTTGGCATTGCCTGAGATGTTGACTGTACCACCGGAAATATGATCTCTGTATCTCATTGGATGCCAAATGGGTAGACTTTAATAAAAGGGAAAGATAAGAAGAAATGTCAGCACCATTACTTTTTTTTTTTTTTTTTTTTTTTTTTTTTTTTTTTTTTTTTTTTTTTTGATGTGCCATTACTTGATTCACGAAATGGATGTGCCATGGAAGACAGTTGACACTGCTTCTTTGGGGCCTATCTTCTGATCTCTCCAGGGGCCGTAGTTCTCAGGAGACCATCTTGTTCTTTTGGGACCATATCGGTACTGTCATGGATCCTTGATAATTCGAAACACATTAATTTATAATTATTAATGTGCCTTTTCCATTACCTTATGGGATGAAACAATACAGAGGTGGCAGAACCTTCTATCACAAGAAAAATGCTCTCTGTATACAAGTTTTTTATGATTCAGAGCGTTGTTTTTTCCAGCTGGAAGACATGGTCTTACCTCATATCATACGTATTATCAGCGAGAATGAAGAACAAACAGTAAACTTACCTGTATTTTGAGCATTAAATTATTATTTAACCCAACTGGTTTTTAGTAAAATAACTCATTAATATCTTTAATTTAGAAAACTTCATCTAGAATGCCTGTATTCTTATGCTTTTTTGAAATTTCATAGCAATCTAATTATTTTTTCCGCTAAAATGTCCTTCATTTCTATTCATATCCTCTAATCTCACCAGCTACAAGGAAAAAAAAAAGTTGAATTATTAATTTTAGAATGGGAAATTTGGATGTGAACTAACTTATATTATCAAAATTAAAACGATATTTAACTTACATAATCATAAGAAACAAAGGGACTAGATTATTATTTAACCCATCAATGCATGTCACGTATCGTTCTCCAAGTCAGAATTTTGACTCAAAAAAATAATAACCGAAGTAGAGGTATCGATTAACATCGTTCCAAATCTAAAATATCAAAGATCAAATTGTTCTTTTTGTGATGGGATCAGCTATAAGGATCTCTGTTGCCAATAAACTGAGTGAAGCACAATTAATTATCAGGATTGAGTGATGTAGGGTCTGTTTATTTTTGTCTTTTAAAAAATATTTTTAAAAAAAATTAATATTTTTATATCAAAAATAATTTTAAAAAAATAAAAAATATTATTTTAATATATTTTTTAAGTGAAAAATATTTTAAAAACAATATTATTATACTTTTAAAGACGGTAGTATTATAAATACTTAGGTAGTATTGTTAAGGTTATTTAGCTTAAAAAAAAAAGAAAGGAAGAGAAGAGAAAAGGCAAGATGGCAAGGCTTGGCCAATGTACGTAGGCTAGAAGTAGTTCGAACATCTTTTCTAGCTCTTGGTAAAGATTTCAAAACTTGTTTCCCAGCTTAATTACAGAAACCTGATGTCAGACCTCAGCTGCACACTCTTTTGATATTGGACCACAGTTCCTCGAATTTGCACAGTGGGATCGTTATGTGTTATCGCAGAACCATCGATTAATATTTATGGTGAAATCCCGCAAGAATAAATTTAGAAAACAGTATTTGTATTGTTCTGACAAAAATAAAAATCTCCATGCGCTTCCAATACTATACTCGTGAAGAAGAAGAAGAAGAAGAGAGAACTGCTAGTGAAAATTGTGTGTAGGAGAAAAAACGCAACTTCAAATGGTTGAGTGAGGATTCCACATGAACGTGAGCTGTATTTCGAGTTCTTGGAGTAATAAAACAATGGAACAATGCAACAGTAGAGAATGTATGTTGCAGCCAAAAGCTTAAGGTCTGCGTGTATTGTATTAGGGTTTTATAATCCCTTAATGTCCACAATTAATGCCTAAATACATGCCTAAGAATATTCACATTCCATAATAGGAATATTACAATCAGCTCATCCCATATTTAGATATTCCATAATACCCCCCCTCAAGTTGGAGCATGAAGGTCTCGGATGCCCAACTTGCGCAATAAAAATTCATATTGTTGCTTTCCCAAGGCTTTTGTGAATATGTCGGCAAGTTGTAATGAAGACGTAACGAATGTAGTCGTAATACTCCCAGCCACAATGGCATCACGTATAAAGTGACAGTCAACCTCAATATGCTTAGTGCGCTCGTGAAACACAGGATTCTGTGACATATGAAGGGCAGATTGACTATCACAATGAAGGGACATAGCAGTCGGATGAGAGACGCCAAGACTTTCCAGTAAAGCTTTAAGCCAAGTCAACTCACATGTCGTCATAGCCATGGATCGGTATTCTGCTTCGGCGGAGGAGCGGGAGACAATGTGTTGTTTCTTGGTTTTCCAAGATACCGGTGAATTACCAAGAAAAACTATCCAGCCAGTAAGTGATCGTCGAGTAAGGGGGCAACCGGCCCAATCGGCATCACACCACCTGTGTAGTCGCAGATCACTGTCACTACGAAGAAATACACCTTGACCCGGATTACCCTTAAGATACCGGACCACCCGCAAAGCAGCGTCCCAGTGTTCCTCCCGTGGGCATTGCATGAATTGGGATAGAATATGCACACTATAAGAGAGTTCGGGTCGAGTGAAGCAAAGATAAATCAATCGTCCTACCAAGCGACGATATTTTTCCGGATCGACTAATGCGGTACTAATGGACAAAGCAAGTCGATGATTTTGTTCTAAAGGAACAGCTGCTGGTCGAGCCCCTAGTAACCCGGCCTCCGAAATAATGTCAAGTGCATATTTGCGTTGACAAAGAACAAAACCAGCAGGATTGCGCGCCACCTCAATGCCCAAAAAAATATTTTAGGCAGCCAAGATCTTTTCATGTGAAAGCAAGCACTAAAGATAATCTTTGAATGTCTGTATATCACCCGGGATGATTGCCAGCAATAATAAGATCATCAACATACACAAGGACACTAAGTTGTACTTCCCCTTGCAGATATGTGAATAAGGAGTAGTCAGAATAAGATTGCTGGAAACCATAGCTCGTCAAGGCGGTTGAGAGTTTAGCAAACCAGCACCGAGGAGCCTGTTTTAACCCATAAAGCGACTTTCGAAGTTTGCAAACTGCCCCAGTTGTCCCGACGCGAAAGCCAGGCGGAAATTTCATGTAAACTTCCTCCTGAAGATCACCATGCAAAAATGCATTATGAACATCCATCTGATGTACTGCCCAATTCTTCGCGGCGGCCACAGCAAGAAATACCCGTACGGTAACCATCTTTGCGACAGGCGCAAAGGTGTCCGTGTAATCGAGGCCTTCAGTCTGATGATTGCCCAAAATGACTAGGCGAGCCTTCAATCGCTCAATAGTACCATCAGAATTATATTTGATCTTGTACACCCACTTGCATCCCAAAGCTTTCTTCCCAGCCGGTAGACTCTGAACAACCCAGGTCTCATTAGTTTCGAGTGCGGAAATTTCACGCTGCATGGCATCTCTCCAACCTTTGTTTCGGACTGCCTCCGAATAAGACACGGGTTCCCGCTCAGCTGTGATGACTACAAGAAAGTGTCTATGTCGCATAGAAAATTTGTCACAATTCACATAATGTGCTAAAGGATAGGGTGTACCTGAAGGATGCAGTGGGTCGAGTGGCGAGCGAGATGGACTCAGTTGAATGGTGTTGGTGACATAATCATGAAGTCGGACGGAGGGATACCGCTGGCGATGTCCTCTTCCCAATAGATTATCCTCTTCTTCTAGATGAGGAGAAACCGATGGGGCAATAGTGGGAAGTGACTCAGAAGATGAATGATCAAACTCCAGCATATCCTCTGGTATAAGATCGTGGGCCTCATCAGAAGTGGTGAGAGCCATATCGGGAGTGGAAGGCCCATCAGTAGTTTGAGCAAAAGGAAAAACATCTTCGGAGAACACAACATCCCGAGAGACAAAAAAATCTTGTCTTTCCAAATCATACAAGCGCCATCCCTTCTTCCCATAAGGATAACCAACAAAAATACACCGACGACTTCTACTTGCCATTTTATCCCCCGTCTTCTCATGTGCATAACACAAAGACCCCAAAACACGTAAGTGATAATAAGACGGTTCCACCCCATGTAAAACGTGATATGGTGTTTTCCCATCCAAAATCAAGGAAGGAGTCCGATTGATTAAGTACCCAGCAGTCAATACACACTCGCCCCAAAATTTAATTGGAAGAGAACCTTGAAATCGCAGAGCGCGGGCTACATTCAAAATATGTTGATGTTTTCTCTCCACACGCCCATTTTGTTGTGGAGTGCCTGTACAAGAAGTCTGAAAAATAATTCCTTGATCAAAGAAATATGATTTAGGACATGTAAATTCTGTCCCGTTATCGCTTCGGACAATTTTGACTTTCCGAGCAAATTGTCTCTCAACCATGACAAAGAATTGTTTAAGCATACTAGATACCTCTTTCTTGTTAACAAGCAAATAAATCCATACAGCACGAGAGAAATCATCAACAATAGTTAAAAAATACGAAGCACCACATGAAGAAACTGTTCTATATGGTCCCCATAAATCACAATGAATCAGTTCAAAAATACCCAAGGTCTTATTTTCGCTAACACAAAATTTATCTCTCCGCTGTTTTGCTCTTTGACAAACATCACAATTTTTATTCAAACTGTTTTCCTGGTTACTAGAATGAACTTCGGGAACTAACTTTGTTATTCGTAGAGAAGGATGCCCCAGTCGCTGATGCCAAAGATCAAGAGACGCTCGATTACTGATCTTCATTGTATTAATCCGCGGTATCCCTTTGAAATAATAGAGTCCATCTCGTCTCTCACCCGCACCAATCAGCATCCTCGAGGTGTGGCCCTGTATAACACATAATTTTTTAGTGAATAGTACAAAACAATCATATTGATCAATTAATTGCGACACAGAAATTAAATTGCAAGTAAGTCCTGGCACATAAAGAACATTTGCAAGGCACAAATCTCCATCAAGAACTGTTGTTCCCTCTTTGACCGCCAAAGCACTACTTCCATCTGGTAATCCAACGGGACACTGATCAATTATTCTTAAATCAGTAAGTTTTCCTCAATGGACCCGGTCATGTGATTAGAAGCACCCGGTGTCCAATATCCACACCGAACCAGTCACTGTCCCATATAAATTTTTTTAAGCTTACCGGTCATTTTATCAGTTATTTCCTTCGGCTCTCCCAAGATAGCCTTTAATTTTGCCCACTGTTCGTCACTCAAACCTGGGAACGACAACGACGAGCTTCCTCCTGCGTCTGCAACAGTGGCAGAGCTGGACCCGATGTTGGTGAGAGCAGCGTTAGCACGGTGGGTTCCTCTGTGACCCCGGCCTCTTCCCCGACCACCGGAGTACCCTCTGCCACGGCCAGCCTCTCTTCTCTCGTCTCCCCTGGGTCTGTCACCCCACCATTCAGGGTATCCCGTTAGGGCAAAGCAGTTGTCTTCTCCATGCCCTGATTTATGGCAGTGCGAGCAGATCCCCTTCTCTTGCCCGTCGGTTCGAGTCATGGAGCCCTGGTGTCGTCCGTCGGTTCGGTTGCGAGCAACAAAAGCCACAAATTCTCCTTGTTCTTCTCTGCCTCGAGTCATCCCCTTCACCTGTTCTTCTTGAGTGAGGATGGAATAAACCTTGTGCAGCCCCGGTAATGGGTCTTGTGCCAGGATGTTAGATCGGGTTGTCCCGAACCGCTGCTCATCAAGACCCATGAGAAACAGGTGCACCTTCTCTTCCTCTCGTCTCTTTTCCAATTCTGAACTCAGATTGCATGTGCACTTTCCACACTTGCACACCGGCAATTGCTCAAAATTGCCCAGCTCATCCCATAATTGTTTCAATTTCCCATAGTAATCCATGATAGTCATTCCTCTCTGTTTGCAATCGGCCAATTGGGACCTTAATTGTTGAATCCGAGGTCCATTGGTGATGCTGAATCGGTCTTTGATGTCCAACCACAAATCCCGTGCAATCTCTACATGAGATATGGTTGATCTGAGTGTGGATTCGATAGTGTTTCGAATCCAGGACACCAACAATGAATTGATGGTCCACCAGTCTTCCCAATCTTCTTATTCTTCACTGGGTCGTGCAATAGACCCGTCGATGAACCCGAATTTCTTTCGGGCTCTCAGGGCTGTTCGGAACGAACGTGCCCACTCTTCATAGTTGTTCCCCTTCAGTTGGACCTGAGTAATCGTAAACCCAGGATTATCAAGAGATGTAATATCGTATGGCGAAATCGTTTTTCGATTCTCGCCAGATACAACCCTGCTGCCGGACATGGATTCTGCCATGTGTTCTGTTTGATTGTGTTTCGATTGTTTTACTGCTCTGATACCATGATAAAACAATGGAACAATGCAACAGTAGAGAATGTATGTTGCAGCCAAAAGCTTAAGGTCTGCGTGTATTGTATTAGGGTTTTATAATCCCTTAATGTCCACAATTAATGCCTAAATACATGCCTAAGAATATTCACATTCCATAATAGGAATATTACAATCAGCTCATCCCATATTTAGATATTCCATAATATGGAGTCTCCATTAGCAAGGTTTTTTTTACAGAAAATAGCAATGTTATGAAAAAAACAAGTATTTTTAGGCTCCTTGATCCTTGTAGAAAAAAAAGAGTACTGTATTTTAGGTTTGTTTTGTCTGGCTCGAACTCTCAAACGGTAAATGGCAGCTACAACTATGTTAAAACTCAGCTGTTCCTTTTGACTCTCCATAAATGCAAGCGAAAGTCCATTTGTTTTATTTTAGGCTGTACTCATCATTCTTCTTTAGTTTTGGTCCAAGGTTGCAATTTCAACGTCTGACATTGCTCCCTTTCATCACAAACTATTTAAAGATGGGTTATTTTAGAATTCTACACAGTTTTGATAAAAGTTTTGGTAAAATAACTTGTGTCATTAAATTATTAGAAGAATACGATCACAATGCGGTTGAATATATTATTATTGGGAATAATAGTTATTTTTAAAATTATATATTTCTTAATTTAATTAATAATTAATAAATTAATTTAAAATTTTACAAAGATCAAATGATTATTTTATATATTTTGACATGATAATTTTAATAACATTTTAAAATATCAATAAACAAGGTTGTTATTTGTTAAAGGTCTTACTCGGAGTTAATTTAGGGCCAATCATAACCTTATTTAATGTTCTCACTGACTTATTTTTTTTTACTCTTTTATAATATCATTTTTTTTCTTTTTTTTCTTCAATATTATATTTTTGAATTTTATCTGATTATTGAATTTTTATAAAAAATTTAAGTAGATTTTTGTTTATGTTAATTAATTTTGTAAAAAGAAGAAGATTTGAAAGAAAAAAAAGTCTAAATAACTGCTGTTTAAAATGACAGTTGTGTAGAAAAACATATTACGAAATGCAAACAATAATTTAAAATACGATTTATATTCAAATTGTACTATTTTTCTAATAATTTTTCAATCTCTGTTACTGCCAGAACTTTTAACAGACTGTACTTTCTTTTTTTAATTATAAAAAACCCTTAAAGATCAGATCATTTTAAGGTTACAGAGCAAACAAAATAGTGGACAGACAAGCAAGCAAGGTAGATATTTAGTCATGGAATTGGAAACAGTTCTTTACATGAATGCAGCAGCGTGATTTCATGGCATTTTTAAAAACAAAAACAGCACATCTGGCTGGAAAGAGAGGGCCAGACGCATATATGGTCCTGATCTCTCTTTTATTGTCCTGTAAACTTTACAGCTGTGACCAGGAAAAGAGTAGAAGAGAAATTAAATGATGGTTTTTTGTCCAAATGTGATTTATCAATGGAACAATAACAGGGAGAGACCTGGTCAAAAGAACGCTTAAGATCAAAATGGTAAAAAAGCTCTCGCCATGATCACATTATTCTACAATTATTGGTGCAGAGACAGGCTGACCTCACCATCTCTGGACCTCCAGGGCAAGCTGTTTCCCTTTGAAAAAACAACAATCTCCCTCCTTCTCTCTCTAGAATCACGAGCACTAGGCATTTGCGCATCTACTTACTAGCTAGCAATCATCCACGCCCTACTGCTAACCTTAAAGTAGAGAAACCAAAAATAAAAAGAAATATAAGAAAAAAAAAAAAAAAAAAACAGGACATCTCTCCACAGCAGGAAAGATTGTCTCCCGGATTCAAAATCCCCCCACCCTTTGCCTTTTTACTTTTTATAGCTTGAGTGACTCTTCGGCTCTCCCGTCAAACTGGCCACACCTACTGCAAACCAAAACCCTTTTTATCTGTCCTCTCTCTTAAATTTTCTTTTGTGGGAAGACTTGTCGTTTTCTTCGCTAAATTGTCATTGCTTGTGACAGGGTTTATGCAAAATAATGTTTAAAGCTCCTTAAATCTCATGCAGTTGGCGGGTGGTTGAGTATTTTTTTTAATTTAATTTTTGAATTTGAGATGATTTATTAATCTTTTAAGATATCAGAGGAGGGTGCACTGTTTAACTTATTTTAAAAAATTAAATTTAATTAACGCCCAAACTTATTAGAAAATATATATCCTCATGATGAATAAAAAAGTCGTATAATTAAAGCTTGTAATTTTATTATACTTTCAATACCTTCGTCCCATGAAGAAAATGGTGTTTAACTTTTTACCGTTCAAATTCTTGCAATTAATATGCATATGAATCCTAGATATTATTATATTTATTGAATTTTGGCAATCAAGTCTAGTTCTATTCAGATATATGTGATTCGTACATGAATTTATATTGTTCTGTATTTTTATAGATGTACGTATGGTGTGTTAATTAACCATTCCAAATGTCCATTGATTGTACATTTTTATGCATAAGAGAAGTGCTAGATTAGTATCGGTGTGTGAAGCTTTTCTTGATTATGGGGTGTTTGTCATAGTTTTTGCTTCTATTTTTAAGAAATAATTTTGACTTAAAAATATATTAAATTAATGATTTATGATGATTTTAATGTGTTGATATTAAAAAAATTATTTTGATATATTTTAAAGTAAAAAATTATTTTGAAAAAAACACCATGCATCACAATCTCAAACACCCTTCTACCATCATCTTCGTCAAAATAGGAAGAAAAAAGAAGAAGCAAGAAAACACATCTTAAAAATCTAATTCAATTATGTTACAATGATCCTCACTAACATAAGAATTAATGACGACAGTCTTGCATCATATTTTGTAGATTAATTTAATTTCTTTCGACTCAGGTGGCTGGCATGCACTGCTTAGATTAACACATATAAATAATGTTAGTGTTCAACACGTGAAAAAAGGAAGAGAAGCTCCAAGGAGCAAAGAATAAAGAAATAAAGCAAAAGAAGTACCAAAAGGGGTGATGAGCATGCCCTGTATTTAAAATCCACTAAAATAGGGCATCATGAATATGTGTGGCAATTCAGGAAGCCTGACGAAGAAGAATATGTGGACTTTATAGCGTAGTGACTAGTGGGCACTCTCAACTTTTGTGATATATATACACTACTTTAACTCATAAAGATTATGATGATTAAATTAAATTGTTGATCGAAGTCAGTCTAATCCCATTAATAACAGCCCAAAAGGAGAGAATCAAGAAAGGATTAGTCTACGCTAAAGCTATGCAGTGCAAGCCAATTGTTTAGAGGGGAGGGAAAAGCACCGCTGAGCATTCTTTTCGTTGTCGTTTTGTTGATGCTAGCTAGGGTTATAGTATTTAATCTAACAATCAAGAACTCAAGATCATCGAGCTTCAGCTCAAAATGAGAGAGCACATACAGCCACGTACGCAATCAGCCAACACAAGAGTATATCGCCACAATTCTCTCTCTTTTTTTCTTTTTTAAAAAAATAAAAACAATGATGCTTTTATAGCGTGCTAGTAATTCCCACTCTATTTGTTTCATAAATTACTCTTTAAACGAGTTTATTGTGTCAACTCTTGGAAGGGAATGTCATGCAATTATCGAGCCAGCCAGATATGGCAAACAGAGGGAAACATTAGCCAGATACGATAAGAATACCCGAAAATACATGATATCACAGGCTTCTTCCAAACGACACAGTGACGCATATTGTTCCTATACGTATATCAGCAATCTTGCCTTTTCCTCATAATAATTCACGTTATATGAAAAGATGGTATGGCTTAGATTCACAGGGGTATGGCTACACATGTCAAGGAAGAAGAAGATATTTGAGTTTTTTATTAGAGTTTGATAAATAGAGATTTAATATAATAATAAGTTGTATGTGTAAGTTATTTTACACGTGACAGGTTTCGAAAAAACTCTTGGAATTTTCATTTTTTTAAGAGATTTAACAAGGGATATCTTGGATATATAAAATCCTATCATGCATGTAATGTATTCCACGTTTGCCTGTATATATTAGCAATCTTGTTTTTTTTTTTTGCTCGTAATAATTTATGTTATATAAAAAGATGGTATAGTGTGCTTAGAGTTTTGAGAAAATGACCCGTATATCTCTCAATAAAAAATATATAGTAAAAGAAGATTTGAGATTTTAATTAGAATTCAAATATTTAACACTTAATTTTGATAAGTTGTACGTGTAAGCTATCCACACGTAATTACAAGTTTTGAAAAAAAAATTGGTACTTGTTTTTTTAAAAAAACTAATAAAATGTATTGTACACGCATAAATCATTTATTTTTAGTGTGAATAAAATGCACTAGCTATTTTGATTTTTTTTTTTTTTATCTGGGTCAGAATGTTTCGATCTTGTGATCCAATTCATCAAAATTTACATGCTGGGATGACAACATGAATTACTTTTTAGGACTAATTTCTTATTTTTTTCACCTCATGAAATTCACTATTGCAAAAAGATATCCCTGCTATCAAAGAAAAAACCACGTATATTCGCACAATTGCATCAGAAGGAAAATGAAGTCATAGATGCTATGCAAAAAGTCATCGTCAAATATTGGGCATAAACCGGACTCAACCTTCGCGGACTAGCTCAGGCTCTGGCGAGTAGAGAAAGAAAGAAGTCCCTGTTAGTCTACTATGCGGCCTATTCAAAGAGTTCCTTACCCTACAAACAGTACGAGGAACAAAAAAGTGTAGAAGATCTAAGAGCAATAGATGGTGTTTTTTAAGTTGGGATTAGGTTATTGAGTTGAGAGAGAGAGAGAGAGAGAGAGAGAGAGGGACAGAGAGAGGGAATTACGGTCACACTCGACTACAAAAAGAAGGTTGGCTCTTCTTGCGAGGTCAAAACTCTCTCGATCAAAGTCTCCCTAAAACCAAACCCCATAACCCCACTGACCGACAAGCTGCTCCTCTCATCACATGCAAACAGACAAATCCCATCATCTCTAACTAACTATTATTTATCCTTAATCATCCAGTTTTAGTAGTTTAAATATTCAATTAGTAGTAGAATATTAATTTATTGATGCAAGGTACCCATTTTTATTTGACAAACTTAATTATAAATACATCTGCGTGTCATTCTGCCCTCAGAAAAGATTTTTCAGAACAAAATCTTAAATTATTCACAAGGAGAATAGCCTAATTCCTTCCATCTTTAATTCTAAGCGAGACTTGATTCAGATTCAAGCAAGTAGGAGCAAACAAGAGAGCATTAATACAAATGAACAAAAATGATTCTGAGTTTATTTTATGAATATAATATTAATATGTCCATATAAAGTATGCTGTCAAAGAGACTTATACATGAAAAGGAAGTGCATGCGCCAAAGGCATTAATAAAGGAGATGACTCTCTTGCCCTCTTCTTTAAAAGGCCACCCTCTCATGAATAATACCTATAACGGGGAACTTTGGAATTGTCAAAAGATAGGAGGCGATTTAAAGAGGCCTTAATAAACATAGTAGAAATATTACTATGTGGCAGGTGCTTAGAGAGAGAGAGAGAGAGAGAGACAGATTAACGTGGGCTGCCAATAATGTCCACAAAGACCCATTGGTCTTGGGTTCTGCTCTTCTTAAAGAGAGTTTCTAGTGACGAAGAGACCGATGACCCTTGCAGAGGCATTGGCTCGAACTTTCTCTTT